>NW_027207440.1:17500-317500 GCF_963455315.2 Globicephala melas | reverse complement strand
ACGTACACTCCCCCTAAAGCTTTGTCGTACCCTCACCTGGACCCTAAACCGTCCCCGTCCCCTAACCCTAACCCTAGCCCGAACCCTAACCCTAACCCTTCCCCGAAGCCTGACCCTCACCCGTCCCCAATCCTAACCCGTACGCTAACACTAACCCACGCCCTCATACGTACGCTCCCCCTAAAGTGTTGTCGTACACTCACCTGGACCCTAAACCGTCCCCGTCCCCTAACCCTAACCCTAGCCCGAACCCTAAGCCTAACCCTTGCCCGAAGCCTGACCCTCACCCGTCCCCTAATCCTAACCCGTACGCTAACACTAACCCGCGCCCTCACACGTACGCTCCCCCAAAGCGTTGTCGTACCCTCACCTGGACCCTAAACCGTCCCCGTCCCCTAACCCTAACCCTAGGCCGAACCATAAGCCTAACACTTCCCCGAAGCCTGGCACTCACCCGTCCCCTAATCCTAACCCGTACGCTAACACTAAGCCGCGCTCTCACACGTACGCTCCCCCTAAAGCGTTGTCGTACCCTCACCTGGACTCCAAACCGTCCCCGTCCCCTAACCCTAACCCTAGCCCGAACCCTAACCCTAACACTTGCCCGAAGCCTGACCCTCACCCGTCCCCTAATCCTAACCCGTACGCTAACACTAACCCGCGCCCTCACACGTACGCTCCTCCTAAAGCGTTGTCGTACCCTCACCTGGACCCTAAACCGTCCCCGTCCCCTAACCCTAACCCTAGCCCGAACCCTAAGCCTAACCCTTCCCCGAGGCCTGACCCTCACCCGTCCCCTAATCCTAACCCGTACGCTAACACTAACCTGCGCCCTCACAAGTACGCTCCCCCTAAAGCGTTGTCGTACCCTCACCTGGACCCTAAACCGTCCCCGTCCCCTAACCCTAACCCTAGCCCGAACCCTAACCCTAAGCCTTCCCCGAAGCCTGACCCTCACCCGTCCCCTAATCCTAACCCGTACGCTAACACTAACCCGCGCCCTCACACGTCTGCTCCCCCTGAAGCGTTGTCGTACCCTCACCTGGACCCTAAACCGTCCCCGTCCCCTAACCCTAACCCTAGCCCGAACCATAAACCTAACACTTCCCCGAAGCCTGACACTCACCCGTCCCCTAATCCTAACCCGTACGCTAACACTAAGCCGCGCTCTCACACGTACGCTCCCCCTAAAGCGTTGTCGTACCCTCACCTGGACCCCAAACCGTCCCCGTCCCCTAACCCTAACCCTAGCCCGAACAATAACCCTAACCCTTCCCCAAAGCCTGACCCACACCCGTCCCCTAATCCTAACCCATACGCTAACACTATCCTGCGCCCTCACACGTACGCTCCCCCTAAAGCGTTGTCGTACCCTCACTTGGACCCTAAACCGTCCCCGTCCCCTAACCCTAACCCTAGCCCGAACCCTAAGCCTAACCCTTGCCCGAAGCCTGACCCTCACCCGTCCCCTAATCCTAACCCGTACGCTAACACTAACCCGCGCCCTCACACGTACGCTCCCCCTAAACCGTTGTCGTACCCTCACCTGGACCCTAAACCGCCCCGTCCCCTAACCCTAATCCTACCCCGAACCCTAAGCCTAACACTTCCCCGAAGCCTGACCCTCAGCCGTCCCCTAATCCTAACCCGTACGCTAACACTAACCCGCGCCCTCACACATACACTCCCCCTAAAGCGTTGTCGTACCCTCACCTGGACCCTAAACCGTCCCCGTCCCCTAACCCTAACCCTAGCCCGAACCCTAACCCTAAAACTTGCCCGAGGCCTGACCCTCACCCGTCCCCTAATCCTAACCCGTACGCTAACAATAACCCGCGCCCTCACACGTACGCTCCCCCTAAAGAGTTGTCGTACCCTCACCTGGACCCTAAACCGTCCCCGTCCCCTAACACTAACCCTAGCCCGAACCATAAGCCTAAAACTTCCCCGAAGCCTGACCCTCACCCGTCCCCTAATCCTAACCCGTACGCTAACACTAACCTGCGCCCTCACACTTACGCTCCCCCTAAAGCGTTGTCGTACCCTCACCTGGACCCTAAACCGTCCCCGTCCCCTAACCCTAACCCTAGCCCGAACCCTAACCCTAAACCTTCCCCGAAGCCTGACCCTCACCCATCCCCTAATCCTAACCCGTACGCTAACACTATCCTGCGCCCTCACACGTACGCTGCCCCTAAAGCATTGTCGTACCCTCACCTGGACCCTAAACCGTCCCCGTCCCCTAACCCTAACCCTAGCCCGAACCCTAACCCTAACCCTTCCCCGAAGCCTGACCCTCACCCGTCCCCTAATCCTAACCCGTACGCTAACACTAACCCGCGCCCTCACACGTACGCTGCCCCTAAAGCATTGTCGTACCCTCACCTGGACCCTAAACCGTCCCCGTCCCCTAACCCTAACCCTAGCCCGAACCATAAGCCTAAAACTTCCCCGAAGCCTGACACTCACCCGTCCCCTAATCCTAACCCGTATGCTAACACTAACCCGCGCCCTCACACATACGCTCCCCCTAAAGCGTTGTCGTACCCTCACCTCGACCCCAAACCGTCCCCGTCCCCTAACCCTAAACCTAGCCCAAACCCTAAGCCTAACCCTTCCCCGAAGCCTGACCCTCACCCATCCCCTAATCCTAACCCGTACGCTAACACTAACCCGCGCCCTAACACGTACGCTCCCCCTAAAGCGTTGTCATACCCTCACCTGGACCCTAAACCGTCCCCGTCCCCTAACCCTAACCCTAGCCCGAACCCTAACCCTAACCCTTCCCCGAAGCCTGACCCTCCCCGTCCCCTAATCCTAACCCGTACGCTAACACTAACCCGCGCCCTCACACGTCTGCTCCCCCTAAAGCGTTGTCGTACCCTCACCTGGACCCTAAACCGTCCCCGTCCCCTAACCCTAACCCTAGCCCGAACCATAAACCTAACACTTCCCCGAAGCCTGACACTCACCCGTCCCCTATTCCTAACCCGTACGCTAACACTAAGCCGCGCTCTCAAACGTACGCTCCCCCTAAAGCGTTGTCGTACCCTAACCAGGACCCCAAACCGTCCCCGTCCCCTAACCCTAACCCTAGCCCGAACCCTAACCCTAACCCTTCCCCAAAGCCTGACCCACACCCGTCCCCTAATCCTAACCCATACGCTAACACTATCCTGCGCTCTCACACGTTCGCTCCCCCTAAAGCGTTGTCGTACCCTCACCTGGACCCTAAACCGTCCCCGTCCCCTAACCCTAACCCTAGCCCGAACCCTAACCCTAAGCCTTCCCCGAAGCCTGACCCTCACCCGTCCCCGATTCCTAACCCGTACGCTAACACTAACCCGCGCCCTCACACGTCTGCTCCCCCTAAAGCGTTGTCGTACCCTCACCTGGACCCTAAACCGTCCCCGTCCCCTAACCCTAACCCTAGCCCGAACCATAAACCTAACACTTCCCCGAAGCCTGACACTCACCCGTCCCCTAATCCTAACCCGTACGCTAACACTAAGCCGCGCTCTCACACGTACGCTCCCCCTAAAGCGTTGTCGTACCCTCACCTGGACCCCAAACCGTCCCCGTCCCCTAACCCTAACCCTAGCCCGAACCATAACCCTAACCCTTCCACAAAGCGTGACCCACACCCATCCCCTAATCCTAACCCATACGCTAACACTATCCTGCGCCCTCACACGTACGCTCCCCCTAAAGCGTTGTCGTACCCTCACTTGGACCGTAAACCGTCCCCGTCCCCTAACCCTAACCCTAGCCCGAACCCTAAGCCTAACCCTTGCCCGAAGCCTGACCCTCACCCGTCCCCTAATCCTAACCCGTACGCTAACACTAACCTGCGCCCTCAGACGTACGCTCCCCCTAAAGCGTTGTCGTACGCTCACTTGGACCCTAAACCGTCCCCGTCCCCTAACCCTAACCCTAGCCCGAACCCTAACCCTAACCGTTGCCCGAAGCCTGACCCTCACCCGTCCCCTAATCCTAACCCGTACGCTAACACTAACCTGTGCCCTCACACATACACACCCCCTAAAGCTTTGTCGTACCCTCACCTGGACCCTAAACCGTCCCCGTCCCCTAACCCTAACCCTAGCCCGAACCCTAACCCTAACCCTTCCCCGAAGCCTGACCCTCAGCCGTCCCCAATCCTAACCCGTACGCTAACACTAACCCACGCCCTCATACGTACGCTCCCCCTAAAGTGTTGTCGTACCCTCACCTGGACCCTAAACCGTCCCCGTCCCCTAACCCTAATCCTACCCCGAACCCTAAGCCTAACACTTCCCTGAAGCCTGACCCTCACCCGTCCCCTAATCCTAACCCGTACGCTAACACTATCCTGCGCCCTCACACGTACGCTGCCCCTAAAGCATTGTCGTACCCTCACCTGGACCCTAAACCGTCCCCGTCCCCTAACCCTAACCCTAGCCCGAACCCTAACCCTAACCCTTCCCCGAAGCCTGACCCTCACCGTCCCCTAATCCTAACCCGTACGCTAACACTAACCCGCGCCCTCACACGTACGCTGCCCCTAAAGAATTGTCGTACCCTCACCTGGACCCTAAACCGTCCCCGTCCCCTAACCCTAACCCTAGCCCGAACCATAAGCCTAAAACTTCCCCGAAGCCTGACACTCACCCGTCCCCTAATCCTAACCCGTATGCTAACACTAACCCGCGCCCTCACACATACGCTCCCCCTAAAGCGTTGTCGTACCCTCACCTCGACCCCAAACCGTCCCCGTCCCCTAACCCTAAACCTAGCCCGAACCCTAAGCCTAACCCTTCCCCGAAGCCTGACCCTCACCCATCCCCTAATCCTAACCCGTACGCTAACACTAACCCGCGCCCTCACACGTACGCTCCCCCTAAAGCGTTGTCATACCCTCACCTGGACCCTAAACCGTCCCCGTCCCCTAACCCTAACCCTAGCCCGAACCCTAACCCTAAACCTTCCCCGAAGCCTGACCCTCCCCGTCCCCTAATCCTAACCCGTACGCTAACACTAACCCGCGCCCTCACACGTCTGCTCCCCCTAAAGCGTTGTCGTACCCTCACCTGGACCCTAAACCGTCCCCGTCCCCTAACCCTAACCCTAGCCCGAACCATAAACCTAACACTTCCCCGAAGCCTGACACTCACCCGTCCCCTATTCCTAACCCGTACGCTAACACTAAGCCGCGCTCTCAAACGTACGCTCCCCCTTAAGCGTTGTCGTACCCTCACCAGGACCCCAAACCGTCCCCGTCCCCTAACCCTAACCCTAGCCCGAACCCTAACCCTAACCCTTCCCCAAAGCCTGACCCACACCCGTCCCCTAATCCTAACCCATACGCTAACACTATCCTGCGCTCTCACACGTACGCTCCCCCTAGAGCGTTGTCGTACCCTCACCTGGACCCTAAACCGTCCCCGTCCCCTAACCCTAACCCTAACCCTAACCCTAACCCTAACCCTAACCCTAACCCTAACCCTAACCCTAATCCTACCCCGAACCCTAAGCCTAACACTTCCCTGAAGCCTGACCCTCACCCGTCCCCTAATCTTAACCCGTACGCTAACACTAACCCGCGCCCTCACACGTACGCTCCCCCAAAGCGTTGTCGTACCCTCGCCTGGACCCTAAACCGTCCCCGTCCCCTAACCCTAATCCTACACCGAACCCTAAGCCTAACACTTCCCCGAAGCCTGACACTCAGCCGTCCCCTAATCCTAACCCGTACGCTAACACTAACCCGCGCCCTCACACATACACTCCCCCTAAAGCGTTGTCGTACCCTCACCTGGACCCTGAACCGTCCCCGTCCCCTAACCCTAACACTAGCCCGAACCCTAACCCTAACCCTTCCCCGAAGCCTGACCCTCACCCATCCCCTAATCCTAACCCGTACGCTAACACTAACCCGCGCCGTCACACGTACGCTCCCCCTAAAGCATTGTCGTACCCTCACCTGGACCCTAAACCGTCCCCGTCCCCTAACACTAACCCTGGCCCGAACCATAAGCCTAAAACTTCCCCGAAGCCTGACACTCACCCGTCCCCTAATCCTAACCCGTACGCTAACACTAACCCGCGCCCTCACACATACGCTCCACCTAAAGCGTTGTCGTACCCTCACCTCGACCCCAAACCGTCCCCGTCCCCTAACCCTAACCCTAACCCGAACCATAAGCCTAACCCTTCCCCGAAGCCTGACCCTCACCCGTCCCCTAATCCTAACCCGTACGCTAACACTAACACGCACCCTCACACGTACGCTCCCCCGAAAGCGTTGTCGTACCCTCAAATGGACCCTAAACCGTCCCCGTCCCCTAACCCTAACCCTAGCCCGAACCCTAACCCTAACCCTTCCCCGAAGCATGACCCTCACCCGTCACCTAATCCTAACCCGTACGCTAACACTAACCCACGCCCTCACACCTCTGCTCCCCCTAAAGCGTTGTCGTACCCTCACCTGGACCCTAAACCGTCCCCGTCCCCTAACCCTAACCCTAGCCCGAACCATAAGCCTAAAACTTCCCCGAAGCCTGACACTCACCCGTCCCCTAATCCTAACCCGTACGCTAACACTAAGCCACGCTCTCACACTTATGCTCCCCCTAAAGCGTTGTCGTACCCTCACCTAGACCCCAAACCGTCCCCGTCCCCTAACCCTAACCCTAGCCCGAACCCTAACCCTAAACCTTCCCCAAAGCCTGACCCACACCCGTACCCTAATCCTAACCCATACGCTAACACTATCCCGCGCCCTCACACGTACGCTCCCCCTAAAGCATTGTCGTACCCTCACCTGGACCGTAAACCGTCCCCGTCCCCTAACCCTAACCCTAGCCCGAACCCTAAGCCTAACCCTTGCCCGAAGCCTGACCCTCACCCGTCCCCTAATCCTAACCCGTACGCTAACACTAACCCGCGCCCTCACACGTACACTCCCCCTAAACCGTTGTCGTACCCTCACCTGGACCATAAACCGTCCCCGTCCCCTAACCCTAACCCTAGACCCAACTCTAAGACTAACAGTTCCCCGAAGCCTGACCCTCACCCGTCCCCTAATCCTAACACGTACGCTAACACTAACCCGCGCCCTCACACGTACGCTCCTCCTAAAGCGTTGTCGTACCCTCACCTGGACCCTAAACCGTCCCCGTCCCCTAACCCTAACCCTAGCCCGAACCCTAAGCCTAACCCTTGCCCAAAGCCTGACACTCACCCGTCCCCTAATCCTAACCCGTACGCTAACACTAACCCGCGCCCTCACACGTACGCTCCCCCAAATCGTTGTTGTACCCTCAACTGGACCCTAAACCGTTCCCGTCCCCTAACCCTAAACTTAGCCCGAAACCTAACCCTAAACCTTCCCCGAAGCCTGACCCTCACCCGTCCCCAATCCTAACCCGTACGCTAACACTAACCCGCGCCCTCATACGTACGCTCCCCCTAAAGCGTTGTCGTACCCTCACCTGGACCCTAAACCGTCCCCGTCCCCTAACCCTAACCCTAGCCCGAACCCTAAGCCTAACCCTTGCCCGAAGCCTGACCCTCACCCGTCCCCTAATCCTAACCCGTATGCTAACAATAACCCGCGCCCTCACACGTACGCTCCCCCTAAAGCGTTGTCGTACCCTCACCTGGACCTTAAACCTTCCCCGTCCCCTAACCCTAACCCTAGCCCGAACCCTAAGCCTAACACTTCCCCGAAGCCTGACCCTCACCCGTCCCCTAATCCTAACCCGTACGCTAACACTAACCCGCGCCCTCACACGTACGCTCCCCCTAAAGCGTTGTCGTACCCTCACCTGGACCCTAATCCATCCCCGTCCCCTAACCCTAACCCTAGCCCGAACCCTAAGACTAACACTTGCCCGAAGACTGACCCTCACCCGGCCCCTCATCCTAACCCGTACGGTAACACTAACCCGCGCCCTCACACGTACGCTCCCCCTAAAGCGTTGTCGTACCCTCACCTGGACCCTAAACCGTCCCCGTCCCCTAACCCTAAACCTAGCCCGAACCCTAAGCTTAACCCTTCCCCGAAGCATGACCCTCACCCGTCCCCTAATCCTAACCCGTACGCTAACACTAACCCGCGCCCTCACACGTACGCTCCCCCAAAGCGTTGTCGTACCCTCACCTGGACCCTAAACCGTCCCCGTCCCCTAACCCTAACCCTAGCCCGAACCCTAAGCCTAACACTTCCCCGAAGCCTGACACTCACCCGTCCCCTAATCCTAACCCGTACGCTAACACTAAGCCTCGCTCTCACACGTACGCTCCCCCTAAAGCGTTGTTGTACCCTCACCTGGACCCCAAACCGTCCCCGTCCCCTAACCCAACCCTAGCCCGAACCCTAACCCTAACCCTTCCCCAAAGCCTGACCCACACCCGTCCCCTAATCCTAACACATACGCTAACACTATCCCGCGCCCTCACACGTACGCTCCCCCTAATGCGTTGTCATACACTCACTTGGACCGTAAACCGTCCCCGTCCCCTAACCCTAACCCTAGCCCGAACCCTAAGCCTAACCCTTGCCCGAAGCCTGACCCTCACCCGTCCCCTAATCCTAACCCGTACGGTAACACTAACCTGCGCCCTCAGACGTACGCTCCCCCTAAAGCGTTGTCGTACGCTCACCTGGACCCTTAACCGTCCCCGTCCCCTAACCCTAACCCTAGCCCGAACCCTAACCCTAACCCTTGCCCGAAGACTGACCCTCACCCGTCCCCTAATCCTAACCCGTACGCTAACACTAACCTGCGCCCTCACACGTACACTCCCCCTAAAGCTTTGTCGTACCCTCACCTGGACCCTAAACCGTCCCCATCCCCTAACCCTAACCCTAGCCCGAACCCTAACCCTAACCCTTCCCCGAAGCCTGACCCTCACCCGTCCCCAATCCTAACCCGTACGCTAACACTAACCCACGCCCTCATACGTACGCTCCCCCTAAAGCGTTGTCGTACCCTCACCTGGACCCTAAACCGTCCCCATCTCCTAACCCTAACCCTAGCCCGAACCCTAAGCCTAACCCTTGCCCGAAGCCTGACCCTCACCCGTCCCCTAATCCTAACCCGTACGCTAACACTAACCTGCGCCCTCAGACGTACGCTCCCCCTAAAGCGTTGTCGTACGCTCACCTGGACCCTAAACCGTCCCCGTCCCCTAACCCTAACCCTAGCCCGAACCCTAACCCTAACCGTTGCCCGAAGCCTGACCCTCACCCGTCCCCTAATCCTAACCCGTATGCTAACACTAACCTGTGCCCTCACACATACACACCCCCTAAAGCTTTGTCGTACCCTCATCTGGACCCTAAACCGTCCCCGTCCCCTAACCCTAACCCTAGCCCGAACCCTAACCCAAACCCTTCCCCGAAGCCTGACCCTCACCCGTCCCCAATCCTAACCCGTACGCTAACACTAACCCACGCCCTCATACGTACGCTCCCCCTAAAGTGTTGTCGTACCCTCACCTGGACCCTAAACCGTCCCCGTCCCCTAACCCTAATCCTACCCCGAACCCTAAGCCTAACACTTCCCTGAAGCCTGACCCTCACCCGTCCCCTAATCTTAACCCGTACGCTAACACTAACCCGCGCCCTCACACGTACGCTCCCCCAAAGCGTTGTCGTACCCTCGCCTGGACCCTAAACCGTCCCCGTCCCCTAACCCTAATCCTACACCGAACCCTAAGCCTAACACTTCCCCGAAGCCTGACACTCAGCCGTCCCCTAATCCTAACCCGTACGCTAACACTAACCCGCGCCCTCACACATACACTCCCCCTAAAGCGTTGTCGTACCCTCACCTGGACCCTAAACCGTCCCCGTCCCCTAACCCTAACACTAGCCCGAACCCTAACCCTAACCCTTCCCCGAAGCCTGACCCTCACCCATCCCCTAATCCTAACCCGTACGCTAACACTAACCCGCGCCGTCACACGTACGCTCCCCCTAAAGCATTGTCGTACCCTCACCTGGACCCTAAACCGTCCCCATCCCCTAACACTAACCCTGGCCCGAACCATAAGCCTAAAACTTCCCCGAAGCCTGACACTCACCCGTCCCCTAATCCTAACCCGTACGCTAACACTAACCCGCGCCCTCACACATACGCTCCCCCTAAAGCGTTGTCGTACCCTCACCTCGACCCCAAACCGTCCCCGTCCCCTAACCCTAACCCTAACCCGAACCATAAGCCTAACCCTTCCCCGAAGCCTGACCCTCACCCGTCCCCTAATCCTAACCCGTACGCTAACAGTAACACGCACCCTCACACGTACGCTCCCCCGAAAGCGTTGTCGTACCCTCAAATGGACCCTAAACCGTCCCCGTCCCCTAACCCTAACCCTAGCCCGAACCCTAACCCTAACCCTTCCCCGAAGCATGACCCTCACCCGTCACCTAATCCTAACCCGTACGCTAACACTAACCCACGCCCTCACACCTCTGCTCCCCCTAAAGCGTTGTCGTACCCTCACCTGGACCCTAAACCGTCCCCGTCCCCTAACCCTAACCCTAGCCCGAACCATAAGCCTAAAACTTCCCCGAAGCCTGACACTCACCCGTCCCCTAATCCTAACCCGTACGCTAACACTAAGCCACGCTCTCACACTTATGCTCCCCCTAAAGCGTTGTCGTACCCTCACCTAGACCCCAAACCGTCCCCGTCCCCTAACCCTAACCCTAGCCCGAACCCTAACCCTAAACCTTCCCCAAAGCCTGACCCACACCCGTACCCTAATCCTAACCCATACGCTAACACTATCCCGCGCCCTCACACGTACGCTCCCCCTAAAGCATTGTCGTACCCTCACCTGGACCGTAAACCGTCCCCGTCCCCTAACCCTAACCCTAGCCCGAACCCTAAGCCTAACCCTTGCCCGAAGCCTGACCCTCACCCGTCCCCTAATCCTAACCCGTACGCTAACACTAACCCGCGCCCTCACACGTACACTCCCCCTAAACCGTTGTCGTACCCTCACCTGGACCATAAACCGTCCCCGTCCCCTAACCCTAACCCTAGACCCAACTCTAAGACTAACAGTTCCCCGAAGCCTGACCCTCACCCGTCCCCTAATCCTAACACGTACGCTAACACTAACCCGCGCCCTCACACGTACGCTCCTCCTAAAGCGTTGTCGTACCCTCACCTGGACCCTAAACCGTCCCCGTCCCCTAACCCTAACCCTAGCCCGAACCCTAAGCCTAACCCTTGCCCAAAGCCTGACACTCACCCGTCCCCTAATCCTAACCCGTACGCTAACACTAACCCGCGCCCTCACACGTACGCTCCCCCAAATCGTTGTTGTACCCTCAACTGGACCCTAAACCGTTCCCGTCCCCTAACCCTAAACTTAGCCCGAAACCTAACCCTAAACCTTCCCCGAAGCCTGACCCTCACCCGTCCCCAATCCTAACCCGTACGCTAACACTAACCCGCGCCCTCATACGTACGCTCCCCCTAAAGCGTTGTCGTACCCTCACCTGGACCCTAAACCGTCCCCGTCCCCTAACCCTAACCCTAGCCCGAACCCTAAGCCTAACCCTTGCCCGAAGCCTGACCCTCACCCGTCCCCTAATCCTAACCCGTATGCTAACAATAACCCGCGCCCTCACACGTACGCTCCCCCTAAAGCGTTGTCGTACCCTCACCTGGACCTTAAACCTTCCCCGTCCCCTAACCCTAACCCTAGCCCGAACCCTAAGCCTAACACTTCCCCGAAGCCTGACCCTCACCCGTCCCCTAATCCTAACCCGTACGCTAACACTAACCCGCGCCCTCACACGTACGCTCCCCCTAAAGCGTTGTCGTACCCTCATCTGGACCCTAATCCATCCCCGTCCCCTAACCCTAACCCTAGCCCGAACCCTAAGACTAACACTTGCCCGAAGACTGACCCTCACCCGGCCCCTCATCCTAACCCGTACGGTAACACTAACCCGCGCCCTCACACGTACGCTCCCCCTAAAGCGTTGTCGTACCCTCACCTGGACCCTAAACCGTCCCCGTCCCCTAACCCTAAACCTAGCCCGAACCCTAAGCTTAACCCTTCCCCGAAGCATGACCCTCACCCGTCCCCTAATCCTAACCCGTACGCTAACACTAACCCGCGCCCTCACACGTACGCTCCCCCAAAGCGTTGTCGTACCCTCACCTGGACCCTAAACCGTCCCCGTCCCCTAACCCTAACCCTAGCCCGAACCCTAAGCCTAACACTTCCCCGAAGCCTGACACTCACCCGTCCCCTAATCCTAACCCGTACGCTAACACTAAGCCTCGCTCTCACACGTACGCTCCCCCTAAAGCGTTGTTGTACCCTCACCTGGACCCCAAACCGTCCCCGTCCCCTAACCCTAACCCTAGCCCGAACCCTAACCCTAACCCTTCCCCAAAGCCTGACCCACACCCGTCCCCTAATCCTAACACATACGCTAACACTATCCCGCGCCCTCACACGTACGCTCCCCCTAATGCGTTGTCGTACACTCACTTGGACCGTAAACCGTCCCCGTCCCCTAACCCTAACCCTAGCCCGAACCCTAAGCCTAACCCTTGCCCGAAGCCTGACCCTCACCCGTCCCCTAATCCTAACCCGTACGGTAACACTAACCTGCGCCCTCAGACGTACGCTCCCCCTAAAGCGTTGTCGTACGCTCACCTGGACCCTTAACCGTCCCCGTCCCCTAACCCTAACCCTAGCCCGAACCCTAACCCTAACCCTTGCCCGAAGACTGACCCTCACCCGTCCCCTAATCCTAACCCGTACGCTAACACTAACCTGCGCCCTCACACGTACACTCCCCCTAAAGCTTTGTCGTACCCTCACCTGGACCCTAAACCGTCCCCATCGCCTAACCCTAACCCTAGCCCGAACCCTAACCCTAACCCTTCCCCGAAGCCTGACCCTCACCCGTCCCCAATCCTAACCCGTACGCTAACACTAACCCACGCCCTCATACGTACGCTCCCCCTAAAGCATTGTCGTACCCTCACCTGGACCCTAAACCGTCCCCATCTCCTAACCCTAACCCTAGCCCGAACCCTAAGCCTAACCCTTGCCCGAAGCCTGACCCTCACCCGTCCCCTAATCCTAACCCGTACGCTAACACTAACCCGTGCCCTCACACGTACGCTCCCCCAAAGCGTTGTCGTACCCTCACCTGGACCCTAAACTGTCCCCGTCCCCTAACCCTAATCCTAGCCCGAACCCTAAGCCTAACACTTCCCCGAAGCCTGACCCTCAGCCGTCCCCTAATCCTAACCCGTACGCTAACACTAAGCCGCGCTCTCACACATACACTCCCCCTAAAGCGTTGTCGTACCCTCACCTGGACCCTAAACCGTCCCTGTCCCCTAAACCTAACCCTAGCCCGAACCCTAACCCTAACACTTGCCCGAAGCCTGACCCTCATCCGTCCCTTAATCCTAACCCGTACGCTAACACTATCCCGCGCCCTCACACATACGCTCCCCCAAAAGCGTTGTCGTACCCTCACTTGGACCGTAAACCGTCCCCGTCCCCTAACCCTAACCCTAGCCCGAACCCTAAGCCTAACCCTTGCCCGAAGTCTGACCCTCACCCGTCCCCTAATCCTAACCCGTACGCTAACACTAACCCGCGCCCTCACACTTATGCTCCCCCAAATCGTTGTTGTACCCTCAACTGGACCCTAAACCGTCCCCGTCCCCTAACCCTAAACTTAGCCCGAAACCTAACCCTAACCCTTCCCCGAAGCCTGACCCTCACCCGTCCCCAATCCTAACCCGTACGCTAACACTAACCCGCGCCCTCATACGTACGCTCCCCCTAAAGCGTTGTCGTACCCTCACCTGGACCCTAATCCGTCCCCGTCCCCTAACCCTAACCCTAGCCCGAACCCTAAGCCTAACCCTTGCCCGAAGCCTGACCCTCACCCGTCCCCTAATCCTAACCCGTACGCTAACAATAACCCGCGCCCTCACACGTACGCTCCCCCTAAAGCGTTATCGGACCCTCACCTGGACCTTAAACCGTCCCCGTCCCCTAACCCTAACCCTAGCCTGAACCCTAAGCCTAACACTTCCCCGAAGCCTGACCCTCACCCGTCCCCTAATCCTAAACCGTACGCTAACACTAACCCGCGCCCTCACACGTACGCTCCCCCTAAAGCGTTGTCGTACCCTCACCTGGACCCTAATCCGTCCCCGTCCCCTAACCCTAACCCTAGCCCGAACCCGAAGACTAACACTTGCCCGAAGACTGACCCTCACCCGGACCCTCATCCTAACCCGTACGGTAACACTAACCCGCGCCCTCACACGTACGCTCCCCCTAAAGCGTTGTCGTACCCTCACCTGGACCCTAAACCGTCCCCGTCCCCTAACCCTAAACCTAGCCCGAACCCTAAGCTTAACCCTTCCCCGAAGCATGACCCTCACCCGTCCCCTAATCCTAACCCGTACGCTAACAATAACCCGCGCCCTCACACGTACGCTCCCCCAAAGCGTTGTCGTACCCTCACCTGGACCCTAAACCGTCCCCGTCCCCTAACCCTAACCCTAGCCCGAACCCTAAGCCTAACACTTCCCCGAAGCCTGACCCTCAGCCGTCCCCTAATCGTAACCCGTACACTAACACTAAGCCGCGCTCTCACACATACACTCCCCCTAAAGCGTTGTCGTACCCTCACCTGGACCCTAAACGGTCCCCGTCCCCTAACCCTAATCCTAGCCCGAACCCTAACCCTAACCCTTCCCCAAAGCCTGACCCACACCTGTCCCCTAATCCTAACCCATACGCTAACACTATCCCGCGCCCTCACACGTACACTCCCCCAAATCGTTGTTGTACCCTCAACTGGACCCTAAACCGTCCCCGTCCCCTAACCCTAAACTTAGCCCGACACCTAACCCTAACACTTCCCCGAAGCCTGACCCTCACCCGTCCCCAATCCTAACCCGTACGCTAACACTAACCCGCGCCCTCATACGTACGCTCCCCCTAAAGCGTTGTCGTACCCTCACCTGGACCCTAAACCGTCCCCGTCCCCTAACCCTAACCCTAGCCCGAACCCTAAGCCTAACCCTTGCCCGAAGCCTGACCCTCACCCGTCCCCTAATCCTAACCCGTACGCTAACAATAACCCGCGCCCTCACACGTACGCTCCCCCTAAAGCGTTGTCGTACCCTCACCTGGACCTTAAACCGTCCCCGTCCCCTAACCCTAACCCTAGCCCGAACCCTAAGCCTAACACTTCCCGAAGCCTGACCCTCACCCGTCCCCTAATCCTAACCCGTACGCTAACACTAACCCGCGCCCTCACACGTACGCTCCCCCTAAAGCGTTGTCGTACCCTCACCTGGACCCTATTCCGTCCCCATTCCCTAACCCTAACCCTAGCCCGAACCCTAAGACTAACACTTGCCCGAAGACTGACCCTCACCCGGCCCCTCATCCTAACCCGTACGGTAACACTAACCCGCGCCCTCACACGTACGCTCCCCCTAAAGCGTTGTCGTACCCTCACCTGGACCCTAAACCGTCCCCGTCCCCTAACCCTAACCCTAGCCCGAACCATAAGCCTAACACTTCCCCGAAGCCTGACACTCATCCGTCCCCTAATCCTAACCCGTACGCTAACACTAAGCCGCGCTCTCACACGTATGCTCCCCCTAAAGCGTTGTCGTACCCTCACCTGGACCCCAAACCGTCCCCGTCCCCTAACACTAACCCTAGCCCGAACCCTAACCCTAACCCTTCCCCAAAGCCTGACCCACACCCGTCCCCTGATCCTAACCCATACGCTAACACTATCCCGCGCCCTCACACATACGCTCCCCCAAAAGTGTTGTCGTACTCTCACTTGGACCGTAAACCGTCCCCGTCCCCTAACCCTAACCCTAGCCCGAACCCTAAGCCTAACCCTTGCCCGAAGTCTGACCCTCACCCGTCCCCTAATCCTAACCCGTACGCTAACACTAACCCGCGCCCTCACACGTACGCTCCCCCAAATCGTTGTTGTACCCTCAACTGGACCCTAAACCGTCCCCGTCCCCTAACCCTAAACTTAGCCCGAAACCTAACCCTAACCCTTCCCCGAAGCCTGACCCTCACCCGTCCCCAATCCTAACCCGTACGCTAACACTAACCCGCGCCCTCATACGTACGCTCCCCCTAAAGCGTTGTCGTACCCTCACCTGGACCCTAATCCGTCCCTGTCCCCTAACCCTAACCCTAGCCCGAACCCTAAGCCTAACCCTTGCCCGAAGACTGACCCTCACCCGGCCCCTCATCCTAACCCGTACGCTAACAATAACCCGCGCCCTCACACGTACGCTCCCCCTAAAGCGTTGTCGGACCCTCACCTGGACCTTAAACCGTCCCCGTCCCCTAACCCTAACCCTAGCCCGAACCCTAAGCCTAACACTTCCCCGAAGCCTGACCCTCACTCGTCCCCTAATCCTAACCCGTACGCTAACACTAACCCGCGCCCTAACACGTACGCTCCCCCTAAAGCGTTGTCGTACCCTCACATGGACCCCAAACCGTCCCCGTCCCCTAACCCTAACCCTAGCCAGAACCATAAGACTAACACTTGCCTGAAGACTGACCCTCACCAGGCCTCTCATCCTAACCCGTACGGTAACACTAACCCGCGCCCTCACACGTACGCTCCCCCTAAAGCGTTGTCGTACCCCCACCTGGACCCTAAACCGTCCCCGTCCCCTAACCCTAAACCTAGCCCGAACCCTAAGCTTAACCCTTCCCCGAAGCATGACCCTCACCCGTCCCCTAATCCTAACCCGTACGCTAACAATAACCCGCGCCCTCACACGGACGCTCCCCCAAAGCGTTGTCGTACCCTCACCTGGACCCTAAACCGTCCCCGTCCCCTAACCCTAACCCTAGCCCGAACCCTAAGCCTAACACTTCCCCGAAGCCTGACACTCACCCGTCCCCTAATCCTAACCCGTACGCTAACACTAAGCCTCGCTCTCACACGTACGCTCCCCCTAAAGCGTTGTCGTACCCTCACCTGGACCCCAAACCGTCCTCGTCCCCTAACCCTAACCCTAGCCCGAACCCTAACCCTAACCCTTCCCCAAAGCCTGACCCACACCCGTCCCCTAATCCTAACCCATACGCTAACACTATCCCGCGCCCTCACACGTACGCTCCCACTAAAGCGTTGTCGTACCCTCACTTGGACCGTAAACCGTCCCCGTCCCCTAACCCTAACCCTAGCCCGAACCCTAAGCCTAACCCTTGCCCGAAGTCTGACCCTCACCCGTCCCCTAATCCTAACCCGTACGCTAACACTAACCCGCGCCCTCACACGTACGCTCCCCCAAATCGTTGTTGTACCCTCAACTGGACCCTAAACCGTCCCCGTCCCCTAACCCTAAACTTAGCCCGAAACCTAACCCTAACCCTTCCCCGAAGCCTGACCCTCACCCGTCCCCAATCCTAACCCGTACGCTAACACTAACCCGCGCCCTCATACGTACGCTCCCCCTAAAGCGTTGTCGTACCCTCACCTGGACCCTAATCCGTCCCCGTCCCCTAACCCTAACCCTAGCCCGAACCCTAAGCCTAACCCTTGCCCGAAGCCTGACCCTCACCCGTCCCCTAATCCTAACCCGTACGCTAACACTAACCCGCGCCCTCACACGTACGCTCCCCCAAATCGTTGTTGTACCCTCAACTGGACCCTAAACCGTCCCCATCCCCTAACCCTAAACTTAGCCCGAAACCTAACCCTAACCCTTCCCCGAAGCCTGACCCTCACCCGTCCCCAATCCTAACCCGTACGCTAACACTAACCCGCGCCCTCATACGTACGCTCCCCCTAAAGCGTTGTCGTACCCTCACCTGGACCCTAATCCGTCCCTGTCCCCTAACCCTAACCCTAGCCCGAACCCTAAGCCTAACCCTTGCCCGAAGACTGACCCTCACCCGGCCCCTCATCCTAACCCGTACGCTAACAATAACCCGCGCCCTCACACGTACGCTCCCCCTAAAGCGTTGTCGGACCCTCACCTGGACCTTAAACCGTCCCCGTCCCCTAACCCTAACCCTAGCCCGAACCCTAAGCCTAACACTTCCCCGAAGCCTGACCCTCACCCGTCCCCTAATCCTAACCCGTACGCTAACACTAACCCGCGCCCTCACACGTACGCTCCCCCTAAAGCGTTGTCGTACCCTCACATGGACCCTAATCCGTCCCCGTCCCCTAACCCTAACCCTAGCCCGAACCATAAGACTAACACTTGCCTGAAGACTGACCCTCACCCGGCCCCTCATCCTAACCCGTACGGTAACACTAACCCGCGCCCTCACACGTACGCTCCCCCTAAAGCGTTGTCGTACCCCCACCTGGACCCTAAACCGTCCCCGTCCCCTAACCCTAAACCTAGCCCGAACCCTAAGCTTAACCCTTCCCCGAAGCATGACCCTCACCCGTCCCCTAATCCTAACCCGTACGCTAACAATAACCCGCGCCCTCACACGTACGCTCCCCCAAAGCGTTGTCGTACCCTCACCTGGACCCTAAACCGTCCCCGTCCCCTAACCCTAACCCTAGCCCAAACCCTAAGCCTAACACTTCCCCGAAGCCTGACACTCACCCGTCCCCTAATCCTAACCCGTACGCTAACACTAAGCCTCGGTCTCACACGTACGCTCCCCCTAAAGCGTTGTCGTACCCTCACCTGGACCCCAAACCGTCCCCGTCCCCTAACCCTAACCCTAGCCCGAACCCTAACCCTAACCCTTCCCCAAAGCCTGACCCACACCCGTCCCCTAATCCTAACCCATACGCTAACACTATCCCGCGCCCTCACACGTACGCTCCCACTAAAGCGTTGTCGTACCCTCACTTGGACCGTAAACCGTCCCCGTCCCCTAACCCTAACCCTAGCCCGAACCCTAAGCCTAACCCTTGCCCGAAGTCTGACCCTCACCCGTCCCCTAATCCTAACCCGTACGCTAACACTAACCCGCGCCCTCACACGTACGCTCCCCCAAATCGTTGTTGTACCCTCAACTGGACCCTAAACCGTCCCCGTCCCCTAACCCTAAACTTAGCCCGAAACCTAACCCTAACCCTTCCCCGAAGCCTGACCCTCACCCGTCCCCAATCCTAACCCGTACGCTAACACTAACCCGCGCCCTCATACGTACGCTCCCCCTAAAGCGTTGTCGTACCCTCACCTGGACCCTAATCCGTCCCCGTCCCCTAACCCTAACCCTAGCCCGAACCCTAAGCCTAACCCTTGCCCGAAGCCTGACCCTCACCCGTCCCCTAATCCTAACCCGTACGCTAACAATTACCCGCGCCCTCACACGTACGCTCCCCCTAAAGCGTTATCGGACCCTCACCTGGACCTTAAACCGTCCCCGTCCCCTAACCCTAACCCTAGCCCAAACCCTAAGCCTAACACTTCCCCGAAGCCTGACCCTCACCCGTCCCCTAATCCTAACCCGTACGCTAACACTAACCCGCGCCCTCACACGTACACTCCCCCTAAAGCGCTGTCGTACCCTCACCTGGACCCTAATCCGTCCCCGTCCCCTAACCCTAACCCTAGCCCGAACCCGAAGACTAACACTTGCCCGAAGACTGACCCTCACCCGGCCCCTCATCCTAACCCGTACGGTAACACTAACCCGCGCCCTCACACGTACGCTCCCCCTAAAGCGTTGTCGTACCCTCACCTGGACCCTAAACCGTCCCCGTCCCCTAACCCTAAACCTAGCCCGAACCCTAAGCTTAACCCTTCCCCGAAGCATGACCCTCACCCGTCCCCTAATCCTAACCCGTACGCTAATAATAACCCGCGCCCTCACACGTACGCTCCCCCAAAGCGTTGTCGTACCCTCACCTGGACCCTAAACCGTCCCCGTCCCCTAACCCTAACCCTAGCCCGAACCCTAAGCCTAACACTTCCCCGAAGCCTGACCCTCAGCCGTCCCCTAATCCTAACCCGTACGCTAACACTAAGCCGCGCTCTCACACATACACTCCCCCTAAAGCGTTGTCGTACCCTCACCTGGACCCTAAACCGTCCCCGTCCCCTAACCCTAATCCTAGCCCGAACCCTAACCCTAACCCTTCCCCAAAGCCTGACCCACACCTGTCCCCTAATCCTAACCCATACGCTAACACTATCCCGCGCCCTCACACATACGCTCCCCCTAAAGCGTTGTCGTACCCTCACTTGGACCGTAAACCGTCCCCGTCCCCTAACCCTAACCCTAGACCGAACCCTAAGTCTAACCCTTGCCCGAAGCCTGACCCTCACCCGTCCCCTAATCCTAACCCGTACGCTAACACTAACCCGCGCCCTCACACGTACGCTCCCCCAAATCGTTGTTGTAACCTCAACTGGACCCTAAACCGTCCCCGTCCCCTAACCCTAAACTTAGCCCAAAACCTAACCCTAACCCTTCCCCGAAGCCTGACCCTCACCCGTCCCCAATCCTAACCCGTACGCTAACACTAACCCGCGCCCTCATACGTACGCTCCCCCTAAAGCGTTGTCGTACCCTCACCTGGACCCTAAACCGTCCCCGTCCCCTAACCCTAACCCTAGCCCGAACCCTAAGCCTAACCCTTGCCCGAAGCCTGACCCTCACCCGTCCCCTAATCCTAACCCGTACGCTAACAATAACCCGCGCCCTCACACGTACGCTCCCCCTAAAGCGTTGTCGTACCCTCACCTGGACCTTAAACCGTCCCCGTCCCCTAACCCTAACCCTAGCCCGAACCCTAAGCCTAACACTTCCCGAAGCCTGACCCTCACCCGTCCCCTAATCCTAACCCGTACGCTAACACTAACCCGCGCCCTCACACGTATGCTCCCCCTAAAGCGTTGTCGTACCCTCACCTGGACCCTAATCCGTCCCCGTTCCCTAACCCTAACCCTAGCCCGAACCCTAAGACTAACACTTGCCCGAAGACTGACCCTCACCCGGCCCCTCATCCTAACCCGTACGGTAACACTAACCCGCGCCCTCACACGTACGCTCCCCCTAAAGCGTTGTCGTACACTCACCTGGACCCTAAACCGTCCCCGTCCCCTAACCCTAAACCTAGCCCGAACCCTAAGCTTAACCCTTCCCCGAAGCATGACCCTCACCCGTCCCCTAATCCTAACCCGTACGCTAACACTAACCCGCGCCCTCACACGTACGCTCCCCCAAAGCGTTGTCGTACCCTCACCTGGACCCTAAACCGTCCCCGTCCCCTAACCCTAACCCTAGCCCGAACCCTAAGCCTAACACTTCCCCGAAGCCTGACACTCACCCGTCCCCTAATCCTAACCCGTACGCTAACACTAAGCCTCGCTCTCACACGTACGCTCCCCCTAAAGCATTGTCGTACCCTCACCTGGACCCCAAACCGTCCCCGTCCCCTAACCCTAACCCTAGCCCGAACCCTAACCATAACCCTTCCCCAAAGCCTGACCCACACCCGTCCCCTAATCCTAACCCATACGCTAACACTATCCCGCGCCCTCACACGTACGCTCCCCCTAAAGCGTTGTCGTACCCTCACTTGGACCGTAAACCGTCCTCGTCCCCTAACCCTAACCCTAGCCCGAACCATAAGCCTAACACTTGCCCGAAGCCTGACCCTCACCCGTCCCCTAATCCTAACCCGTACGCTAACACTAACCTGCGCCCTCAGACGTACGCTCCCTCTAAAGCGTTGTCATACCCTCACCTGGACCCTAAACCGTCCCCGTCCCCTAACCCTAACCCTAGCCCGAACCCTAAGCCTAACACTTCCCCGAAGCCTGACCCTCACCCGTCCCCTAATCCTAACCCGTACGCTAACACTAACCTGCGCCCTCACACGTACGCTCCCCCTAAAGCGTTGTCGTACCCTCACCTGGACCCTAAACCGTCGCCGTCCCCTAACCCTAACCCTAGCCGGAACCGTAACCCTAACACTTGCCCGAAGCCTGACCCTCACCCGTCCCCTAATCCTAACCCGTAGGCTAACACTAACCCGCGCCCTCACACGTACGCTCCCCCTAAAGCGTTGTCGTACCCTCACCTGGACCCTAAACCGTCCCCGTCCCCTAACCATAACCCTAGACCGAACCCTAAGCCTAACACTTCCCCGAAGCCTGACCCTCACCCGTCCCCTAATCCTAACCCGTACGCTAACACTAATCCGCGCCCTCACACATACGCTCCCCCTAAAGCGTTGTCGTACCCTCACCTGGACCCTAAACCGTCACCGTCCCCTAACCCTAGCCCAAACCCTAACCCTAACACTTGCCCGAAGCCTGACCCTCATCCGTCCCCTAATCCTAACCCGTACGCTAACACTAACCTGCGCCCTCACACTTACGCTCCCTCTAAAGCGTTGTCGTACCCTCACCTGGACCCTAAACCGTCCCCGTCCCCTAACCCTAACCCTAGCCCGAACCCTAAGCCTAACACTTCCCCGAAGCCTGACACTCACCCGTCCCCTAATCCTAACCCGTACGCTAACACTAAGCCTCGCTCTCACACGTACGCTCCCCCTAAAGCATTGTCGTACCCTCACCTGGACCCCAAACCGTCCCCGTCCCCTAACCCTAACCCTAGCCCGAACCCTAACCATAACCCTTCCCCAAAGCCTGACCCACACCCGTCCCCTAATCCTAACCCATACGCTAACACTATCCCGCGCCCTCACACGTACGCTCCCCCTAAAGCGTTGTCGTACCCTCACTTGGACCGTAAACCGTCCTCGTCCCCTAACCCTAACCCTAGCCCGAACCCTAAGCCTAACACTTGCCCGAAGCCTGACCCTCACCCGTCCCCTAATCCTAACCCGTACGCTAACACTAACCTGCGCCCTCAGACGTACGCTCCCTCTAAAGCGTTGTCATACCCTCACCTGGACCCTAAACCGTCCCCGTCCCCTAACCCTAACCCTAGCCCGAACCCTAAGCCTAACACTTCCCCGAAGCCTGACCCTCACCCGTCCCCTAATCCTAACCCGTACGCTAACACTAACCTGCGCCCTCACACGTACGCTCCCCCTAAAGCGTTGTCGTACCCTCACCTGGACCCTAAACCGTCGCCGTCCCCTAACCCTAACCCTAGCCGGAACCGTAACCCTAACACTTGCCCGAAGCCTGACCCTCACCCGTCCCCTAATCCTAACCCGTAGGCTAACACTAACCCGCGCCCTCACACGTACGCTCCCCCTAAAGCGTTGTCGTACCCTCACCTGGACCCTAAACCGTCCCCGTCCCCTAACCATAACCCTAGACCGAACCCTAAGCCTAACACTTCCCCGAAGCCTGACCCTCACCCGTCCCCTAATCCTAACCCGTACGCTAACACTAATCCGCGCCCTCACACATACGCTCCCCCTAAAGCGTTGTCGTACCCTCACCTGGACCCTAAACCGTCACCGTCCCCTAACCCTAGCCCAAACCCTAACCCTAACACTTGCCCGAAGCCTGACCCTCATCCGTCCCCTAATCCTAACCCGTACGCTAACACTAACCTGCGCCCTCACACTTACGCTCCCTCTAAAGCGTTGTCGTACCCTCACCTGGACCCTAAACCGTCCCCGTCCCCTAACCCTAACCCTAGCCCGAACCCTAAGCCTAACACTTCCCCGAAGCCTGACGCTCAACCGTCCCCTAATCCTAACCCGTACGCTAACACTAACCCGCGCCCTCACACATACACTCCCCCTAAAGCGTTGTCGTACCCTCACCTGGACCCTAAACCGTCCCCGTCCCCTAACCCTAACCCTAGCCCGAAACCTAACCCTAACACTTGCCCGAAGCCTGACCCTCACCCGTCCACTAATCCTAACCCGTATGCTAACACTAACCAGCGCCCTCACACGTACGCTCCCCCTAAAGCGTTGTCGTACACTCACCTGGACCCTAAACCGTCCCCGTCCCCTAACCCTAACTCTAGACCGAACCCTAAGCCTAACACTTCCCCGAAGCCTGACCCTCACCCGTCCCCTAATCCTAACCCGTACGCTAACACTAACCTGCACCCTCACACGTACGCTCCCCCTAAAGCGTTGTCGTACCCTGACCTGGACCCTAAACCGTCCCCGTCCCCTAACCCTAACCCTAGCCCGAACCCTAACCCTAACACTTCCCCGAAGCCTGACCCTCACCCGTCTCCTAATCCTAACCCGTACGCTAACACTAACCCGCGCCCTCACACGTACGCTCCCCCTAAAGCATTGTCGTACCCTCACCTGGACCCTAAACCGTCCTCGTCCCCTAACCCTAACCCTAGCCCGAACCATAAGCCTAAAACTTCCCCGAAGCCTGACACTCACCCATCCCCTAATCCTAACCCGTACGCTAACACTAACCCGCGCCCTCACACATACGCTCCCCCTAAAGCGTTGTCGTACCCTCACCTCGACCCCAAACCGTCCCCGTCCCCTAACCCTAACCCTAGCCCGAACCATAAGCCTAACCCTTCCCCGAAGCCTGACCCTCACCCGTCCCCTAATCCTAACCCGTACGCTAACACTAACCCGCGCCCTCACACGTACGCTGCCCCTAAAGCATTGTCGTACCCTCACCTGGACCCTAAACCGTCCTCGTCCCCTAACCCTAACCCTAGCCCGAACCATAAGCCTAAAACTTCCCCGAAGCCTGACACTCACCCGTCCCCTAATCCTACCCGTACGCTAACACTAACCCGCGCCCTCACACATACGCTCCCCCTAAAGCGTTGTCGTACCCTCACCTCGACCCCAAACCGTCCCCGTCCCCTAACCCTAACCCTAGCCCGAACCCTAACCCTAACCATTCCCCGAAGCCTGACCCTCACCCGTCCCCTAATCCTAACCCGTACGCTAACACTAACCCGCGCCCTCACACGTCTGCTCCGCCTAAAGCGTTGTCGTACCCTCACCTGGACCCTAAACCGTCCCCGTCCCCTAACCCTAACCCTAGCCCGAACCATAAGCCTAACCCTTCCCCGAAGCCTGACCCTCACCCGTCCCCTAATCCTAACCCGTACGCTAACACTAACCCGCGCCCTCACACGTACGCTCCCCCTAAAGCGTTGTCGTACCGTCACCTGGACCCTAAACCGTCCCCGTCCCCTAACCCTGACCCTAGCCCGAACCCTAACCCTAACCCTTCCCCGAAGCCTGACCCTCACCCGTCCCCTAATCCTAACCCGTACGCTAACACTAAGCCGCGCTCTCACACGTACGCTCCCCCTAAAGCGTTGTCGTACCCTCACCTGGACCCCAAACCGTCCCCGTCCCCTAACACTCACCCTAGCCCGAACCCTAACCCTAACCCTTCCCCAAAGCCTGACCCACACCCGTCCCATAATCCTAACCCATACGCTAACACTATCCCGCGCCCTCACACGTACGCTCCCCCTAAAGCGTTGTCGTACCCTCACTTGGACCGTAAACCGTCCCCGTCCCCTAAAACTAACCCTAGCCCGAACCCTAAGCCTAACCCTTGCCCGAAGCCTGACCCTCACCCGTCCCCTAATCCTAACCCGTACGCTAACACTAACCCGCGCCCTCACACGTACGCTCCCCCAAATCGTTGTTTAACCCTCAACTGGACCCTAAACCGTCCCCGTCCCCTAACCCTAAACTTAGCCCGAACCCTAACCCTAACACTTCCCCGAAGCCTGACCCTCACCCGTCCCCAATCCTAACCCGTACGCTAACACTAACCCGCGCCCTCATACGTACGCTCCCCCTAAAGCGTTGTCGTACACTCACCTGGACCCTAAACCGTCCCCGTCCCCTAACCCTAACCCTAGCCCGAACCCTAAGCCTAACACTTCCCCGAAGCCTGACCCACACCCGTCCCCTAATCCTAACCCGTACGCTAACACTAACCCGCGCCCTCACACGTACGCTCCCCCTAAAGCGTTGTCGTACCCTCACCTGGACCCTAAACCGTCCCCGTCCCCTAACCCTAACCCTAGCCCGAACCCTAAGCTTAACCCTTCCCCGAAGCATGACCCTCACCCGTCCCCTAATCCTAACCCGTACGCTAACACTAACCCGCGCCCTCACATGTACGCTCCCCCAAAGCGTTGTCGTACCCTCACCTGGACCCTAAACCGTCCCCGTCCCCTAACCCTAACCCTAGCCCGAACCCTAAGCTTAACCCTTCCCCGAAGCATGACCCTCACCCGTCCCCTAATCCTAACCCGTACGCTAACACTAACCCGCGCCCTCACATGTACGCTCCCCCAAAGCGTTGTCGTACCCTCACCTGGACCCTAAACCGTCCCCGTCCCCTAACCCTAATCCTAGCCCGAACCCTAACCCTAACCCTTCCCCAAAGCCTGACCCACACCTGTCCCCTAATCCTAACCCATACGCTAACACTATCCCGCGCCCTCACACATACGCTCCCCCTAAAGCGTTGTCGTACCCTCACTTGGACCGTAAACCGTCCCCGTCCCCTAACCCTAACCCTAGACCGAACCCTAAGTCTAACCCTTGCCCGAAGCCTGACCCTCACCCGTCCCCTAATCCTAACCCGTACGCTAACACTAACCCGCGCCCTCACACGTACGCTCCCCCAAATCGTTGTTGTACCCTCAACTGGACCCTAAACCGTCCCCGTCCCGTAACCCTAAACTTAGCCCGAAACCTAACCCTAACCCTTCCCCGAAGCCTGACCCTCACCCGTCCCCAATCCTAACCCGTACGCTAACACTAACCCGCGCCCTCATACGTACGCTCCCCCTAAAGCGTTGTCGTACCCTCACCTGGACCCTAAACCGTCCCCGTCCCCTAACCCTAACCCTAGCCCGAACCCTAAGCCTAACCCTTGCCCGAAGCCTGACCCTCACCCGTCCCCTAATCCTAACCCGTACGCTAACAATAACCCGCGCCCTCACACGTACGCTCCCCCTAAAGCGTTGTCGTACCCTCACCTGGACCTTAAACCGTCCCCGTCCCCTAACCCTAACCCTAGCCCGAACCCTAAGCCTAACACTTCCCGAAGCCTGACCCTCACCCGTCCCCTAATCCTAACCCGTACGCTAACACTAACCCGCGCCCTCACACGTATGCCCCCCCTAAAGCGTTGTCGTACCCTCACCTGGACCCTAATCCGTCCCCGTTCCCTAACCCTAACCCTAGCCCGAACCCTAAGACTAACACTTGCCCGAAGACTGACCCTCACCCGGCCCCTCATCCTAACCCGTACGGTAACACTAACCCGCGCCCTCACACGTACGCTCCCCCTAAAGCGTTGTCGTACACTCACCTGGACCCTAAACCGTCCCCGTCCCCTAACCCTAAACCTAGCCCGAACCCTAAGCTTAACCCTTCCCCGAAGCATGACCCTCACCCGTCCCCTAATCCTAACCCGTACGCTAACACTAACCCGCGCCCTCACACGTACGCTCCCCCAAAGCGTTGTCGTACCCTCACCTGGACCCTAAACCGTCCCCGTCCCCTAACCCTAACCCTAGCCCGAACCCTAAGCCTAACACTTCCCCGAAGCCTGACACTCACCCGTCCCCTAATCCTAACCCGTACGCTAACACTAAGCCTCGCTCTCACACGTACGCTCCCCCTAAAGCATTGTCGTACCCTCACCTGGACCCCAAACCGTCCCCGTCCCCTAACCCTAACCCTAGCCCGAACCCTAACCATAACCCTTCCCCAAAGCCTGACCCACACCCGTCCCCTAATCCTAACCCATACGCTAACACTATCCCGCGCCCTCACACGTACGCTCCCCCTAAAGCGTTGTCGTACCCTCACTTGGACCGTAAACCGTCCTCGTCCCCTAACCCTAACCCTAGCCCGAACCCTAAGCCTAACACTTGCCCGAAGCCTGACCCTCACCCGTCCCCTAATCCTAACCCGTACGCTAACACTAACCTGCGCCCTCAGACGTACGCTCCCTCTAAAGCGTTGTCATACCCTCACCTGGACCCTAAACCGTCCCCGTCCCCTAACCCTAACCCTAGCCCGAACCCTAAGCCTAACACTTCCCCGAAGCCTGACCCTCACCCGTCCCCTAATCCTAACCCGTACGCTAACACTAACCTGCGCCCTCACACGTACGCTCCCCCTAAAGCGTTGTCGTACCCTCACCTGGACCCTAAACCGTCGCCGTCCCCTAACCCTAACCCTAGCCGGAACCGTAACCCTAACACTTGCCCGAAGCCTGACCCTCACCCGTCCCCTAATCCTAACCCGTAGGCTAACACTAACCCGCGCCCTCACACGTACGCTCCCCCTAAAGCGTTGTCGTACCCTCACCTGGACCCTAAACCGTCCCCGTCCCCTAACCATAACCCTAGACCGAACCCTAAGCCTAACACTTCCCCGAAGCCTGACCCTCACCCGTCCCCTAATCCTAACCCGTACGCTAACACTAATCCGCGCCCTCACACATACGCTCCCCCTAAAGCGTTGTCGTACCCTCACCTGGACCCTAAACCGTCACCGTCCCCTAACCCTAGCCCAAACCCTAACCCTAACACTTGCCCGAAGCCTGACCCTCATCTGTCCCCTAATCCTAACCCGTACGCTAACACTAACCCGCGCTCTCACACGTACGCTCCCCCTAAAGCATTGTCGTACCCTCACCTGGACCCTAAACCGTCCCCGTCCCCTAACCCTAGCCCAAACCCTAACCCTAACACTTGCCCGAAGCCTGACCCTCATCCGTCCCCTAATCCTAACCCGTACGCTAACACTAACCTGCGCCCTCACACTTACGCTCCCTCTAAAGCGTTGTCGTACCCTCACCTGGACCCTAAACCGTCCCCGTCCCCTAACCCTAACCCTAGCCCGAACCCTAAGCCTAACACTTCCCCGAAGCCTGACGCTCAACCGTCCCCTAATCCTAACCCGTACGCTAACACTAACCCGCGCCCTCACACATACACTCCCCCTAAAGCGTTGTCGTACCCTCACCTGGACCCTAAACCGTCCCCGTCCCCTAACCCTAACCCTAGCCCGAAACCTAACCCTAACACTTGCCCGAAGCCTGACCCTCACCCGTCCACTAATCCTAACCCGTATGCTAACACTAACCAGCGCCCTCACACGTACGCTCCCCCTAAAGCGTTGTCGTACACTCACCTGGACCCTAAACCGTCCCCGTCCCCTAACCCTAACTCTAGACCGAACCCTAAGCCTAACACTTCCCCGAAGCCTGACCCTCACCCGTCCCCTAATCCTAACCCGTACGCTAACACTAACCTGCACCCTCACACGTACGCTCCCCCTAAAGCGTTGTCGTACCCTGACCTGGACCCTAAACCGTCCCCGTCCCCTAACCCTAACCCTAGCCCGAACCCTAACCCTAACACTTCCCCGAAGCCTGACCCTCACCCGTCTCCTAATCCTAACCCGTACGCTAACACTAACCCGCGCCCTCACACGTACGCTCCCCCTAAAGCATTGTCGTACCCTCACCTGGACCCTAAACCGTCCTCGTCCCCTAACCCTAACCCTAGCCCGAACCATAAGCCTAAAACTTCCCCGAAGCCTGACACTCACCCGTCCCCTAATCCTACCCGTACGCTAACACTAACCCGCGCCCTCACACATACGCTCCCCCTAAAGCGTTGTCGTACCCTCACCTCGACCCCAAACCGTCCCCGTCCCCTAACCCTAACCCTAGCCCGAACCATAAGCCTAACCCTTCCCCGAAGCCTGACCCTCACCCGTCCCCTAATCCTAACCCGTACGCTAACACTAACCCGCGCCCTCACACGTACGCTGCCCCTAAAGCATTGTCGTACCCTCACCTGGACCCTAAACCGTCCTCGTCCCCTAACCCTAACCCTAGCCCGAACCATAAGCCTAAAACTTCCCCGAAGCCTGACACTCACCCGTCCCCTAATCCTACCCGTACGCTAACACTAACCCGCGCCCTCACACATACGCTCCCCCTAAAGCGTTGTCGTACCCTCACCTCGACCCCAAACCGTCCCCGTCCCCTAACCCTAACCCTAGCCCGAACCCTAACCCTAACCATTCCCCGAAGCCTGACCCTCACCCGTCCCCTAATCCTAACCCGTACGCTAACACTAACCCGCGCCCTCACACGTCTGCTCCGCCTAAAGCGTTGTCGTACCCTCACCTGGACCCTAAACCGTCCCCGTCCCCTAACCCTAACCCTAGCCCGAACCATAAGCCTAACCCTTCCCCGAAGCCTGACCCTCACCCGTCCCCTAATCCTAATCCGTACGCTAACACTAACCCGCGCCCTCACACGTACGCTCCCCCTAAAGCGTTGTCGTACCGTCACCTGGACCCTAAACCGTCCCCGTCCCCTAACCCTGACCCTAGCCCGAACCCTAACCCTAACCCTTCCCCGAAGCCTGACCCTCACCCGTCCCCTAATCCTAACCCGTACGCTAACACTAAGCCGCGCTCTCACACGTACGCTCCCCCTAAAGCGTTGTCGTACCCTCACCTGGACCCCAAACCGTCCCCGTCCCCTAACACTCACCCTAGCCCGAACCCTAACCCTAACCCTTCCCCAAAGCCTGACCCACACCCGTCCCATAATCCTAACCCATACGCTAACACTATCCCGCGCCCTCACACGTACGCTCCCCCTAAAGCGTTGTCGTACCCTCACTTGGACCGTAAACCGTCCCCGTCCCCTAAAACTAACCCTAGCCCGAACCCTAAGCCTAACCCTTGCCCGAAGCCTGACCCTCACCCGTCCCCTAATCCTAACCCGTACGCTAACACTAACCCGCGCCCTCACACGTACGCTCCCCCAAATCGTTGTTTAACCCTCAACTGGACCCTAAACCGTCCCCGTCCCCTAACCCTAAACTTAGCCCGAACCCTAACCCTAACACTTCCCCGAAGCCTGACCCTCACCCGTCCCCAATCCTAACCCGTACGCTAACACTAACCCGCGCCCTCATACGTACGCTCCCCCTAAAGCGTTGTCGTACACTCACCTGGACCCTAAACCGTCCCCGTCCCCTAACCCTAACCCTAGCCCGAACCCTAAGCCTAACACTTCCCCGAAGCCTGACCCACACCCGTCCCCTAATCCTAACCCGTACGCTAACACTAACCCGCGCCCTCACACGTACGCTCCCTCTAAAGCGTTGTCGTACCCTCACCTGGACCCTAAACCGTCCCCGTCCCCTAACCCTAACCCTAGCCCGAACCCTAAGCTTAACCCTTCCCCGAAGCATGACCCTCACCCGTCCCCTAATCCTAACCCGTACGCTAACACTAACCCGCGCCCTCACATGTACGCTCCCCCAAAGCGTTGTCGTACCCTCACCTGGACCCTAAACCGTCCCCGTCCCCTAACCCTAACCCTAGCCCGAACCCTAAGCTTAACCCTTCCCCGAAGCATGACCCTCACCCGTCCCCTAATCCTAACCCGTACGCTAACACTAACCCGCGCCCTCACATGTACGCTCCCCCAAAGCGTTGTCGTACCCTCACCTGGACCCTAAACCGTCCCCGTCCCCTAACCCTAATCCTAGCCCGAACCCTAACCCTAACCCTTCCCCAAAGCCTGACCCACACCTGTCCCCTAATCCTAACCCATACGCTAACACTATCCCGCGCCCTCACACATACGCTCCCCCTAAAGCGTTGTCGTACCCTCACTTGGACCGTAAACCGTCCCCGTCCCCTAACCCTAACCCTAGACCGAACCCTAAGTCTAACCCTTGCCCGAAGCCTGACCCTCACCCGTCCCCTAATCCTAACCCGTACGCTAACACTAACCCGCGCCCTCACACGTACGCTCCCCCAAATCGTTGTTGTACCCTCAACTGGACCCTAAACCGTCCCCGTCCCCTAACCCTAAACTTAGCCCGAAACCTAACCCTAACCCTTCCCCGAAGCCTGACCCTCACCCGTCCCCAATCCTAACCCGTACGCTAACACTAACCCGTGCCCTCATACGTACGCTCCCCCTAAAGCGTTGTCGTACCCTCACCTGGACCCTAAACCGTCCCCGTCCCCTAACCCTAACCCTAGCCCGAACCCTAAGCCTAACCCTTGCCCGAAGCCTGACCCTCACCCGTCCCCTAATCCTAACCCGTACGCTAACAATAACCCGCGCCCTCACACGTACGCTCCCCCTAAAGCGTTGTCGTACCCTCACCTGGACCTTAAACCGTCCCCGTCCCCTAACCCTAACCCTAGCCCGAACCCTAAGCCTAACACTTCCCGAAGCCTGACCCTCACCCGTCCCCTAATCCTAACCCGTACGCTAACACTAACCCGCGCCCTCACACGTATGCTCCCCCTAAAGCGTTGTCGTACCCTCACCTGGACCCTAATCCGTCCCCGTTCCCTAACCCTAACCCTAGCCCGAACCCTAAGACTAACACTTGCCCGAAGACTGACCCTCACCCGGCCCCTCATCCTAACCCGTACGGTAACACTAACCCGCGCCCTCACACGTACGCTCCCCCTAAAGCGTTGTCGTACACTCACCTGGACCCTAAACCGTCCCCGTCCCCTAACCCTAAACCTAGCCCGAACCCTAAGCTTAACCCTTCCCCGAAGCATGACCCTCACCCGTCCCCTAATCCTAACCCGTACGCTAACACTAACCCGCGCCCTCACACGTACGCTCCCCCAAAGCGTTGTCGTACCCTCACCTGGACCCTAAACCGTCCCCGTCCCCTAACCCTAACCCTAGCCCGAACCCTAAGCCTAACACTTCCCCGAAGCCTGACACTCACCCGTCCCCTAATCCTAACCCGTATGCTAACACTAAGCCTCGCTCTCACACGTACACTCCCCCTAAAGCATTGTCGTACCCTCACCTGGACCCCAAACCGTCCCCGTCCCCTAACCCTAACCCTAGCCCGAACCCTAACCCTAACCCTTCCCCAAAGCCTGACCCACACCCGTCCCCTAATCCTAACCCATACGCTAACACTATCCCGCGCCCTCACACGTACGCTCCCCCTAAAGCGTTGTCGTACCCTCACTTGGACCGTAAACCGTCCTCGTCCCCTAACCCTAACCCTAGCCCGAACCCTAAGCCTAAGACTTGCCCGAAGCCTGACCCTCACCCGTCCCCTAATCCTAACCCGTACGCTAACACTAACCTGCGCCCTCAGATGTACGCTCCCTCTAAAGCGTTGTCGTACCCTCACCTGGACCCTAAACCGTCCCCGTCCCCTAACCCTAACCCTAGCCCGAACCCTAAGCCTAACACTTCCCCGAAGCCTGACCCTCACCCGTCCCCTAATCCTAACCCGTACGCTAACACTAACCTGCGCCCTCACACGTACGCTCCCCCTAAAGCGTTGTCGTACCCTCACCTGGACCCTAAACCGTCGCCGTCCCCTAACCCTAACCCTAGCCGGAACCGTAACCCTAACACTTGCCCGAAGCCTGACCCTCACCCGTCCCCTAATCCTAACCCGTAGGCTAACACTAACCCGCGCCCTCACACGTACGCTCCCCCTAAAGCGTTGTCGTACCCTCACCTGGACCCTAAACCGTCCCCGTCCCCTAACCATAACCCTAGACCGAACCCTAAGCCTAACACTTCCCCGAAGCCTGACCCTCACCCGTCCCCTAATCCTAACCCGTACGCTAACACTAACCCGCGCCCTCACACATACGCTCCCCCTAAAGCGTTGTCGTACACTCACCTGGACCCTAAACCGTCACCGTCCCCTAACCCTAGCCCAAACCCTAACCCTAACACTTGCCCGAAGCCTGACCCTCATCTGTCCCCTAATCCTAACCCGTACGCTAACACTAACCCGCGCTCTCACACGTACGCTCCCCCTAAAGCATTGTCGTACCCTCACCTGGACCCTAAACCGTCCCCGTCCCCTAACCCTAGCCCAAACCCTAACCCTAACACTTGCCCGAAGCCTGACCCTCATCCGTCCCCTAATCCTAACCCGTACGCTAACACTAACCTGCGCCCTCACACTTACGCTCCCTCTAAAGCGTTGTCGTACCCTCACCTGGACCCTAAACCGTCCCCGTCCCCTAACCCTAACCCTAGCCCGAACCCTAAGCCTAACACTTCCCCGAAGCCTGACGCTCAACCGTCCCCTAATCCTAACCCGTACGCTAACACTAACCCGCGCCCTCACACATACACTCCCCCTAAAGCGTTGTCGTACCCTCACCTGGACCCTAAACCGTCCCCGTCCCCTAACCCTAACCCTAGCCCGAAACCTAACCCTAACACTTGCCCGAAGCCTGACCCTCACCCGTCCACTAATCCTAACCCGTATGCTAACACTAACCAGCGCCCTCACACGTACGCTCCCCCTAAAGCGTTGTCGTACCCTCACCTGGACCCTAAACCGTCCCCGTCCCCTAACCCTAACTCTAGACCGAACCCTAAGCCTAACACTTCCCCGAAGCCTGACCCTCACCCGTCCCCTAATCCTAACCCGTACGCTAACACTAACCTGCACCCTCACACGTACGCTCCCCCTAAAGCGTTGTCGTACCCTGACCTGGACCCTAAACCGTCCCCGTCCCCTAACCCTAACCCTAGCCCGAACCCTAACCCTAACACTTCCCCGAAGCCTGACCCTCACCCGTCTCCTAATCCTAACCCGTACGCTAACACTAACCCGCGCCCTCACACGTACGCTCCCCCTAAAGCATTGTCGTACCCTCACCTGGACCCTAAACCGTCCTCGTCCCCTAACCCTAACCCTAGCCCGAACCATAAGCCTAAAACTTCCCCGAAGCCTGACACTCACCCATCCCCTAATCCTAACCCGTACGCTAACACTAACCCGCACCCTCACACATACGCTCCCCCTAAAGCGTTGTCGTACCCTCACCTCGACCCCAAACCGTCCCCGTCCCCTAACCCTAACCCTAGCCCGAACCATAAGCCTAACCCTTCCCCGAAGCCTGACCCTCACCCGTCCCCTAATCCTAACCCGTACGCTAACACTAACCCGCGCCCTCACACGTACGCTGCCCCTAAAGCATTGTCGTACCCTCACCTGGACCCTAAACCGTCCTCGTCCCCTAACCCTAACCCTAGCCCGAACCATAAGCCTAAAACTTACCCGAAGCCTGACACTCACCCGTCCCCTAATCCTACCCGTACGCTAACACTAACCCGCGCCCTCACACATACGCTCCCCCTAAAGCGTTGTCGTACCCTCACCTCGACCCCAAACCGTCCCCGTCCCCTAACCCTAACCCTAGCCCGAACCATAAGCCTAACCCTTCCCCGAAGCCTGACCCTCACCCGTCCCCTAATCCTAACCCGTACGCTAACACTAACCCGCGCCCTCACACGTACGCTCCCCCTAAAGCGTTGTCGTACCCTCACCTGGACCCTAAACCGTCCCCGTCCCCTAACCCTAACCCTAGCCCGAACCCTAACCCTAACCATTCCCCGAAGCCTGACCCTCACCCGTCCCCTAATCCTAACCCGTACGCTAACACTAACCCGCGCCCTCACACGTCTGCTCCGCCTAAAGCGTTGTCGTACCCTCACCTGGACCCTAAACCGTCCCCGTCCCCTAACCCTAACCCTAGCCCGAACCATAAGCCTAACCCTTCCCCGAAGCCTGACCCTCACCCGTCCCCTAATCCTAACCCGTACGCTAACACTAACCCGCGCCCTCACACGTACGCTCCCCCTAAAGCGTTGTCGTACCGTCACCTGGACCCTAAACCGTCCCCGTCCCCTAACCCTGACCCTAGCCCGAATCCTAACCCTAACCCTTCCCCGAAGCCTGACCCTCACCCGTCCCCTAATCCTAACCCGTACGCTAACACTAAGCCGCGCTCTCACACGTACGCTCCCCCTAAAGCGTTGTCGTACCCTCACCTGGACCCCAAACCGTCCCCGTCCCCTAACACTCACCCTAGCCCGAACCCTAACCCTAACCCTTCCCCAAAGCCTGACCCACACCCGTCCCATAATCCTAACCCATACGCTAACACTATCCCGCGCCCTCACACGTACGCTCCCCCTAAAGCGTTGTCGTACCCTCACTTGGACCGTAAACCGTCCCCGTCCCCTAAAACTAACCCTAGCCCGAACCCTAAGCCTAACCCTTGCCCGAAGCCTGACCCTCACCCGTCCCCTAATCCTAACCCGTACGCTAACACTAACCCGCGCCCTCACACGTACGCTCCCCCAAATCGTTGTTTAACCCTCAACTGGACCCTAAACCGTCCCCGTCCCCTAACCCTAAACTTAGCCCGAACCCTAACCCTAACCCTTCCCCGAAGCCTGACCCTCACCCGTCCCCAATCCTAACCCGTACGCTAACACTAACCCGCGCCCTCATACGTACGCTCCCCCTAAAGCGTTGTCGTACACTCACCTGGACCCTAAACCGTCCCCGTCCCCTAACCCTAACCCTAGCCCGAACCCTAAGCCTAACACTTCCCCGAAGCCTGACCCACACCCGTCCCCTAATCCTAACCCGTACGCTAACACTAACCCGCGCCCTCACACGTACGCTCCCCCTAAAGCGTTGTCGTACCCTCACCTGGACCCTAAACCGTCCCCGTCCCCTAACCCTAACCCTAGCCCGAACCCTAAGCTTAACCCTTCCCCGAAGCATGACCCTCACCCGTCCCCTAATCCTAACCCGTACGCTAACACTAACCCGCGCCCTCACATGTACGCTCCCCCAAAGCGTTGTCGTACCCTCACCTGGACCCTAAACCGTCCCCGTCCCCTAACCCTAATCCTAGCCCGAACCCTAAGCCTAACACTTCCCCGAAGCCTGACCCTCACCCGTCCCCTAATCCTAACCCGTACGCTAACACTAACCTGCGCCCTCACACGTACGCTCCCCCTAAAGCGTTGTCGTACCCTCACCTGGACCCTAAACCGTCCCCATCCCCTAACACTAACCCTGGCCCGAACCGTAAGCCTAAAACTTCCCCGAAACCTGACACTCACCCGTCCCCTAATCCTAACCCGTACGCTAACACTAACCCGCGCCCTCACACATACGCTCCCCCTAAAGCGTTGTTGTACCATCACCTCGACCCCAAACCGTCCCTGTCCCCTAACCCTAACCCTAACCCGAACCATAAGCCTAACCCTTCCCCGAAGCCTGACCCTCACCCGTCCCCTAATCCTAACCCCCTACGCTAACACTAACACGCACCCTCACACGTACGCTCCCCCGAAAGCGTTGTCGTACCCTCACCTGGACCCTAAACCGTCCCCGTCCCCTAACCCTAACCCTATCCCGAACCCTAACCCTAACCCTTCCCCGAAGCATGACCCTCACCCGTCCCCTAATCCTAACCCGTACGCTAACACTAACCCGCGCCCTCACACGTCTGCTCCCCCTAAAGCGTTGTCGTACCCTCACCTGGACCCTAAACCGTCCCCGTCCCCTAACCCTAACCCTAACCCGAACCATAAGCCTAACACTTCCCCGAAGCCTGACACTCAACCGTCCCCTAATCCTAACCCGTACGCTAACACTAAGCCGCGCTCTCACACGTATGCTCCCCCTAAAGCGTTGTCGTACCCTCACCTGGACCCCAAACCGTCCCCGTCCCCTAACCCTAACCCTAGCCCGAACCCTAACCCTAACCCTTCCCCAAAGCCTGACCCACACCCGTCCCCTAATCCTAACCCATACGCTAACACTATCCCGCGCCCTCACACGTACGCTCCCCCTAAAGCGTTGTCGTACCCTCATCTGGACCGTAAACCGTCCCCGTCCCCTAACCCTAACCCTAGCCCGAACCCTAAGCCTAACCCTTGCCCGAAGCCTGACCCTCACCCGTCCCCTAATCCTAACCCGTACGCTAACACTAACCCGCGCCCTCACACGTACACTCCCCCTAAACCGTTGTCGTACCCTCATCTGGACCCTAAACCGTCCCCGTCCCCTAACCCTAACCCTAGACCCAACTCTAAGCCTAACAGTTCCCCGAAGCCTGACCCTCACCCGTCCCATAATCCTAACCCGTACGCTAACACTAACCCGCGCCCTCACACATACACTCCCCCTAAAGCGTTGTCGTGCCCTCAACTGGACCCTAAACCGTCCCTGTCCCCTAACCCTAACCCTAGCCCGAACCCTAACCCTAACACTTGCCCGAAGCCTGACCCTCACCCGTCCCCTAATCCTAACCCGTATGCTAACACTAACCCGCGCCCTCACACGTACGCTCCCCCTAAAGCGTTGTCGTACCCTCACCTGGACCCTAAACCGTCCCCGTCCCCTAACCCTAACCCTAGCCCGAACCCTAACCCTAACCCTTCCCCAACGCCTGACCCTCACCCGTCCCCTAATCCTAACCCGTACGCTAACACTATCCCGCGCCCTCACACGTACGCTGCCCCTAAAGCATTGTCGTACCCTCACCTGGACCCTAAACCGTCCCCGTCCCCTAACCCTAACCCTAGCCCGAACCCTAACCCTAACCCTTCCCCGAAGCCTGACCCTCACCCGTCCCCTAATCCTAACCCGTACGCTAACACTAACCCGCGCCCTCACACGTCTGCTCCCCCTAAAGCGTTGTCGTACCCTCACCTGGACCCTAAACCGTCCCCGTCCCCTAACCCTAACCCTAGCCGAACCATAAGCCTAACACTTCCCCGAGGCCTGACACTCACCCGTCCCATAATCCTAACCCGTACGCTAACACTAACCCGCGCTCTCACACGTACGCTCCCCCTAAAGCGTTGTCGTACCCTCACCTGGACCCCAAACCTTCCCCGTTCCCTAACCCTAACCCTAGCCCGAACCATAAGCCTAACCCTTCCCCGAAGCCTGACACTCACCCATCCCCTAATCCTAACCCGTAGGCTAACACTAACCCGCGCCCTCACACGTACGCTCCCCCTAAAGCGTTGTCGTACCCTCACCTGGACCCTAAACCGTCCCCGTCCCCTAACCCTAACCCTAGCCCGAACCCTAACCCTAACCCTTCCCCGAAGCCTGACCCTCACCCGTCCCCTAATCCTAACCCGTACGCTAACACTAACCCACGCCCTCACACGTCTGCTCCCCCTAAAGCGTTGTCGTACCCTCACCTGGACCCTAAACCGTCCCCGTCCCCTAACCCTAACCCTAGCCCGAACCATAAACCTAACACTTCCCCGAAGCCTGACACTCACCCGTCCCCTAATCCTAACCCGTACGCTAACACTAAGCCGCGCTCTCACACGTACGCTCCCCCTAAAGCGTTTTCGTACCCTCAACTGGACCCCAAACCGTCCCCGTCCCCTAACCCTAGCCCTAGCCCGAACCATAACCCTAACCCTTCCCCAAAGCCTGACCCACACCCGTCCCCTAATCCTAACCCATACGCTAACACTATCTTGCGCCCTCACACGTACGCTCCCCCTAAAGCGTTGTCGTACCCTCACTTGGACCGTAAACCGTCCCCGTCCCCTACCCCTAACCCTAGCCCGAACCCTAAGCCTAACCCTTGCCCGAAGCCTGACCCTCACCCGTCCCCTAATCCTAACCCGTACGCTAACACTAACCTGCGCCCTCAGACGTACGCTCCCCCTAAAGCGTTGTCGTACGCTCACCTGGACCCTAAACCGTCCCCGTCCCCTAACCCTAACCCTAGCCCGAACCCTAACCCTAACCCTTGCCCGAAGCCTGACCCTCACCCGTCCCCTAATCCTAACCCGTACGCTAACACTAACCTGCGCCCTCACACGTACACTCCCCCTAAAGCTTTGTCGTACCCTCACCTGGACCCTAAACCGTCCCCGTCCCCTAACCCTAACCCTAGCCCGAACCCTAACCCTAACCCTTCCCCGAAGCCTGACCCTCACCCGTCCCCAATCCTAACCCGTACGCTAACACTAACCCACGCCCTCATACGTACGCTCCCCCTAAAGTGTTGTCGTACCCTCACCTGGACCCTAAACCGTCCCCGTCCCCTAACCCTAAACCTAGCCCGAACCCTAAGCCTAACACTTGCCCGAAGCCTGACCCTCACCCGTCCCCTAATCCTAACCCGTACGCTAACACTAAGCCGCGCTCTCACACATACAATCCCCCTAAAGCGTTGTTGTACCCTCACCTGGACCCTAAACCGTCCCTGTACCCTAACCCTAACCCTAGCCCGAACCATAAGCCTAACACTTGCCCGAAGCCTGACCCTCACCCGTCCCCTAATCCTAACCCGTACGCTAACACTAACCCGCGCCCTCACACGTACGCTCCCCCTAAAGCGTTGTCGTACCCTCACCTGGACCCTAAACCGTCCCCGTCCCCTAACCCTAACCCTAGACCGAAACCTAAGCCTAACACTTCCCCGAAGCCTGACCCTCACCCGTCCCATAATCCTAACCCGTACGCTAACACTAACCCGCGCCCTCACACGTCTGCTCCCCCTAAAGCGTTGTCGTACCCTCACCTGGACCCCAAACCGTCCCCGTCCCCTAACACTCACCCTAGCCCGAACCCTAACCCTAACCCTTCCCCAAAGCCTGACCCACACCCGTCCCATAATCCTAACCCATACGCTAACACTATCCCGCGCCCTCACACGTACGCTCCCCCTAAAGCGTTGTCGTACCCTCACTTGGACCGTAAACCGTCCCCGTCCCCTAAAACTAACCCTAGCCCGAACCCTAAGCCTAACCCTTGCCCGAAGCCTGACCCTCACCCGTCCCCTAATCCTAACCCGTACGCTAACACTAACCCGCGCCCTCACACGTACGCTCCCCCAAATCGTTGTTTAACCCTCAACTGGACCCTAAACCGTCCCCGTCCCCTAACCCTAAACTTAGCCCGAACCCTAACCCTAACCCTTCCCCGAAGCCTGACCCTCACCCGTCCCCAATCCTAACCCGTACGCTAACACTAACCCGCGCCCTCATACGTACGCTCCCCCTAAAGCGTTGTCGTACACTCACCTGGACCCTAAACCGTCCCCGTCCCCTAACCCTAACCCTAGCCCGAACCCTAAGCCTAACACTTCCCCGAAGCCTGACCCACACCCGTCCCCTAATCCTAACCCGTACGCTAACACTAACCCGCGCCCTCACACGTACGCTCCCCCTAAAGCGTTGTCGTACCCTCACCTGGACCCTAAACCGTCCCCGTCCCCTAACCCTAACCCTAGCCCGAACCCTAAGCTTAACCCTTCCCCGAAGCATGACCCTCACCCGTCCCCTAATCCTAACCCGTACGCTAACACTAACCCGCGCCCTCACATGTACGCTCCCCCAAAGCGTTGTCGTACCCTCACCTGGACCCTAAACCGTCCCCGTCCCCTAACCCTAATCCTAGCCCGAACCCTAAGCCTAACACTTCCCCGAAGCCTGACCCTCACCCGTCCCCTAATCCTAACCCGTACGCTAACACTAACCTGCGCCCTCACACGTACGCTCCCCCTAAAGCGTTGTCGTACCCTCACCTGGACCCTAAACCGTCCCCATCCCCTAACACTAACCCTGGCCCGAACCGTAAGCCTAAAACTTCCCCGAAACCTGACACTCACCCGTCCCCTAATCCTAACCCGTACGCTAACACTAACCCGCGCCCTCACACATACGCTCCCCCTAAAGCGTTGTTGTACCATCACCTCGACCCCAAACCGTCCCTGTCCCCTAACCCTAACCCTAACCCGAACCATAAGCCTAACCCTTCCCCGAAGCCTGACCCTCACCCGTCCCCTAATCCTAACCCCCTACGCTAACACTAACACGCACCCTCACACGTACGCTCCCCCGAAAGCGTTGTCGTACCCTCACCTGGACCCTAAACCGTCCCCGTCCCCTAACCCTAACCCTAGCCCGAACCCTAACCCTAACCCTTCCCCGAAGCATGACCCTCACCCGTCCCCTAATCCTAACCCGTACGCTAACACTAACCCGCGCCCTCACACGTCTGCTCCCCCTAAAGCGTTGTCGTACCCTCACCTGGACCCTAAACCGTCCCCGTCCCCTAACCCTAACCCTAACCCGAACCATAAGCCTAACACTTCCCCGAAGCCTGACACTCAACCGTCCCCTAATCCTAACCCGTACGCTAACACTAAGCCGCGCTCTCACACGTATGCTCCCCCTAAAGCGTTGTCGTACCCTCACCTGGACCCCAAACCGTCCCCGTCCCCTAACCCTAACCCTAGCCCGAACCCTAACCCTAACCCTTCCCCAAAGCCTGACCCACACCCGTCCCCTAATCCTAACCCATACGCTAACACTATTCCGCGCCCTCACACGTACGCTCCCCCTAAAGCGTTGTCGTACCCTCATCTGGACCGTAAACCGTCCCCGTCCCCTAACCCTAACCCTAGCCCGAACCCTAAGCCTAACCCTTGCCCGAAGCCTGACCCTCACCCGTCCCCTAATCCTAACCCGTACGCTAACACTAACCCGCGCCCTCACACGTACACTCCCCCTAAACCGTTGTCGTACCCTCATCTGGACCCTAAACCGTCCCCGTCCCCTAACCCTAACCCTAGACCCAACTCTAAGCCTAACAGTTCCCCGAAGCCTGACCCTCACCCGTCCCATAATCCTAACCCGTACGCTAACACTAACCCGCGCCCTCACACATACACTCCCCCTAAAGCGTTGTCGTGCCCTCAACTGGACCCTAAACCGTCCCTGTCCCCTAACCCTAACCCTAGCCCGAACCCTAACCCTAACACTTGCCCGAAGCCTGACCCTCACCCGTCCCCTAATCCTAACCCGTATGCTAACACTAACCCGCGCCCTCACACGTACGCTCCCCCTAAAGCGTTGTCGTACCCTCACCTGGACCCTAAACCGTCCCCGTCCCCTAACCCTAACCCTAGCCCGAACCCTAACCCTAACCCTTCCCCAACGCCTGACCCTCACCCGTCCCCTAATCCTAACCCGTACGCTAACACTATCCCGCGCCCTCACACGTACGCTGCCCCTAAAGCATTGTCGTACCCTCACCTGGACCCTAAACCGTCCCCGTCCCCTAACCCTAACCCTAGCCCGAACCCTAACCCTAACCCTTCCCCGAAGCCTGACCCTCACCCGTCCCCTAATCCTAACCCGTACGCTAACACTAACCCGCGCCCTCACACGTCTGCTCCCCCTAAAGCGTTGTCGTACCCTCACCTGGACCCTAAACCGTCCCCGTCCCCTAACCCTAACCCTAGCCGAACCATAAGCCTAACACTTCCCCGAGGCCTGACACTCACCCGTCCCATAATCCTAACCCGTACGCTAACACTAACCCGCGCTCTCACACGTACGCTCCCCCTAAAGCGTTGTCGTACCCTCACCTGGACCCCAAACCTTCCCCGTTCCCTAACCCTAACCCTAGCCCGAACCATAAGCCTAACACTTCCCCGAAGCCTGACACTCACCCATCCCCTAATCCTAACCCGTAGGCTAACACTAACCCGCGCCCTCACACGTACGCTCCCCCTAAAGCGTTGTCGTACCCTCACCTGGACCCTAAACCGTCCCCGTCCCCTAACCCTAACCCTAGCCCGAACCCTAACCCTAACCCTTCCCCGAAGCCTGACCCTCACCCGTCCCCTAATCCTAACCCGTACGCTAACACTAACCCACGCCCTCACACGTCTGCTCCCCCTAAAGCGTTGTCGTACCCTCACCTGGACCCTAAACCGTCCCCGTCCCCTAACCCTAACCCTAGCCCGAACCATAAACCTAACACTTCCCCGAAGCCTGACACTCACCCGTCCCCTAATCCTAACCCGTACGCTAACACTAAGCCGCGCTCTCACACGTACGCTCCCCCTAAAGCGTTTTCGTACCCTCAACTGGACCCCAAACCGTCCCCGTCCCCTAACCCTAGCCCTAGCCCGAACCATAACCCTAACCCTTCCCCAAAGCCTGACCCACACCCGTCCCCTAATCCTAACCCATACGCTAACACTATCTTGCGCCCTCACACGTACGCTCCCCCTAAAGCGTTGTCGTACCCTCACTTGGACCGTAAACCGTCCCCGTCCCCTAACCCTAACCCTAGCCCGAACCCTAAGCCTAACCCTTGCCCGAAGCCTGACCCTCACCCGTCCCCTAATCCTAACCCGTACGCTAACACTAACCTGCGCCCTCAGACGTACGCTCCCCCTAAAGCGTTGTCGTACGCTCACCTGGACCCTAAACCGTCCCCGTCCCCTAACCCTAACCCTAGCCCGAACCCTAACCCTAACCCTTGCCCGAAGCCTGACCCTCACCCGTCCCCTAATCCTAACCCGTACGCTAACACTAACCTGCGCCCTCACACGTACACTCCCCCTAAAGCTTTGTCGTACCCTCACCTGGACCCTAAACCGTCCCCGTCCCCTAACCCTAACCCTAGCCCGAACCCTAACCCTAACCCTTCCCCGAAGCCTGACCCTCACCCGTCCCCAATCCTAACCCGTACGCTAACACTAACCCACGCCCTCATACGTACGCTCCCCCTAAAGTGTTGTCGTACCCTCACCTGGACCCTAAACCGTCCCCGTCCCCTAACCCTAAACCTAGCCCGAACCCTAAGCCTAACACTTGCCCGAAGCCTGACCCTCACCCGTCCCCTAATCCTAACCCGTACGCTAACACTAAGCCGCGCTCTCACACATACAATCCCCCTAAAGCGTTGTTGTACCCTCACCTGGACCCTAAACCGTCCCTGTACCCTAACCCTAACCCTAGCCCGAACCATAAGCCTAACACTTGCCCGAAGCCTGACCCTCACCCGTCCCCTAATCCTAACCCGTACGCTAACACTAACCCGCGCCCTCACACGTACGCTCCCCCTAAAGCGTTGTCGTACCCTCACCTGGACCCTAAACCGTCCCCGTCCCCTAACCCTAACCCTAGACCGAAACCTAAGCCTAACACTTCCCCGAAGCCTGACCCTCACCCGTCCCATAATCCTAACCCGTACGCTAACACTAACCCGCGCCCTCACACGTCTGCTCCCCCTAAAGCGTTGTCGTACCCTCACCTGGACCCTAAACCGTCCCCGTCCCCTAACCCTAACCCTAGCCCGAACCCTAAGCCTAACACTTGCCCGAAGCCTGACACTCACCCGTCCCCTAATCCTAACACGTACGCTAACACTAACCTGCGCCCTCAGACGTACGCTCCCCCTAAAGCGTTGTCGTATGCTCACCTGGACCCTAAACCGTCCCCGTCCCCTAACCCTAACCCTAGCCCGAACCCTAAACCTAACCCTTGCCCGAAGCCTGACCCTCACCCGTCCCCTAATCCTAACCCGTACGCTAACACTAACCCGCGCCCTCACAGGTATGCTGCCCCTAAAGCATTGTCGTACCCTCACCTGGACCCTAAACCGTCCCCGTCCCCTAACCCTAACCCTAGCCCGAACCATAAGCCTAAAACTTCCCCGAAGCCTGACACTCACCCGTCCACTAATCCTAAACCGTACGCTCACACTAACCCGCGCCCTCACACGTACGCTCCCCCAAAGCGTTGTCGTACCCTCACCTCGACCCCAAACCGTCCCCGTCCCCTAACCCTAACCCTAGCCCGAACCCTAACCCTAACCCTTCCCCGAAGCCTGACCCTCACCCGTCCCCTAATCCTAACCCGTACGCTAACACTAACCCACGCCCTCACACGTCTTCTCCCCCTAAAGCGTTGTCGTACCCTCACCTGGACCCTAAACCGTCCCCGTCCCCTAACCCTAACCCTAGCCCGAACCATAAACCTAACACTTCCCCGAAGCCTGACACTCACCCGTCCCCTAATCCTAACCCGTACGCTAACACTAAGCCGCGCTCTCACACGTACGCTCCCCCTAAAGCGTTTTCGTACCCTCAACTGGACCCCAAACCGTCCCCGTCCCCTAACCCTAGCCATAGCCCGAACCATAACCCTAACCCTTCCCCAAAGCCTGACCCACACCCGTCCCCTAATCCTAACCCATACGCTAACACTATCCTGCGCCCTCACACGTACGCTCCCCCTAAAGCGTTGTCGTACCCTCACTTGGACCGTAAACCGTCCCCGTCCCCTAACCCTAACCCTAGCCCGAACCCTAAGCCTAATCCTTGCCCGAAGCCTGACCCTCACCCGTCCCCTAATCCTAACCCGTACGCTAACACTAAGCTGCGCCCTCAGACGTACACTCCCCCTAAAGCGTTGTCGTACGCTCACCTGGACCCTAAACCGTCCCCGTCCCCTAACCCTAACCCTAGCCCGAACCCTAACCCTAACCCTTGCCCGAAGCCTGACCCTCACCCGTCCCCTAATCCTAACCCGTACGCTAACACTAACCTGCGCCCTCACACGTACACTCCCCCTAAAGCTTTGTCGTACCCTCACCTGGACCCTAAACCGTCCCCGTCCCCTAACCCTAACCCTAGCCCGAACCCTAACCCTAACCCTTCCCCGAAGCCTGACCCTCACCCGTCCCCAATCCTAACCCGTACGCTAACACTAACCCACGCCCTCATACGTACGCTCCCCCTAAAGTGTTGTCGTACCCTCACCTGGACCCTAAACCGTCCCCGTCCCCTCACACTAACCCTAGCCCGAACCCTAAGCCTAACCCTTGCCCGAAGCCTGACCCTCACCCGTCCCCTAATCCTAACCCGTACGCTAACACTAAGCCGCGCTCTCACACATACAATCCCCCTAAAGCGTTGTCGTACCCTCACCTGGACCCTAAACCGTCCCTGTACCCTAACCCTAACCCTAGCCCGAACCATAAGCCTAACACTTGCCCGAAGCCTGACCCTCACCCGTCCCCTAATCCTAACCCGTACGCTAACCCTAACCCGCGCCCTCACACGTACGCTCCCCCTAAAGCGTTGTCGTACCCTCACCTGGACCCTAAACCGTCCCCGTCCCCTAACCCTAACCCTAGACCGAACCCTAAGCCTAACACTTCCCCAAAGCCTGACCCACACCCGTCCCCTAATCCTAACCCATACGCTAACACTATCCCGCGCCCTCACACGTACGCTCCCCCTAAAGCGTTGTCGTACCCTCACTTGGACCGTAAACCGTCCCCGTCCCCTAACCCTAACCCTAGCCCGAACCCTAAGCCTAACACTTGCCCGAAGCCTGACCCTCACCCGTCCCCTAATCCTAACACGTACGCTAACACTAACCTGCGGCCTCAGACGTACGCTCCCCCTAAAGGGTTGTCGTACCCTCACCTGGACCTTAAACCGTCCCCGTCCCCTAACACTAACCCTAGCCCGAACCCTAAGCCTAACACTTCCCCGAAGCCTGACCCTCACCCGTCCCCTAATCCTAACCCGTACGCTAACACTAACCCGCGCCCTCACACGTACGCTCCCCCTAAAGCGTTGTCGTACCCTCACCTGGACCCTAAACCGTCCCCGTCCCCTAACCCTAACCCTAGTCCGAACCCTAAGACTAACACTTGCCCGAAGACTGACCCTCACCCGGCCCCTCATCCTAACCCGTACGGTAACACTAACCCACGCCCTCACACGTACGCTCCCCCTAAAGCGTTGTCGTACCCTCACCTGGACCCTAAACCGTCCCCGTCCCCTAACCCTAAACCTAGCCCGAACCCTAAGCTTCACCCTTCCCCGAAGCATGACCCTCACCCGTCCCCTAATCCTAACCCGTACGCTAACACTAACCCGCGCCCTCACACGTACGCTCCCCCAAAGCGTTGTCGTACCCTCACCTGGACCCTAAACCGTCCCCGTCCCCTAACCCTAACCCTAGCCCGAACCCTAAGCCTAACACTTCCCCGAAGCCTGACACTCACCCGTCCCCTAATCCTAACCCGTACGCTAACACTAAGCCTCGCTCTCACACGTACGCTCCCCCTAAAGCGTTGTCGTACCCTCACCTGGACCCCAAACCGTCCCCGTCCCCTAACCCTAACCCTAGCCCGAAACCTAACCCTAAACCTTCCCCAAAGCCTGACCCACACCCGTCCCCTAATCCTAACCCATACGCTAACACTATCCCGCGCCCTCACACGTACGCTCCCCCTAAAGCGTTGTCGTACCCTCACTTGGACCGTAAACCGTCCCCGTCCCCTAACCCTAACCCTAGCCCGAACCCTAAGCCTAACCCTTGCCCGAAGCCTGACCCTCACCCGTCCCCTAATCCTAACCCGTACGCTAACACTAACCTGCGCCCTCGGACGTACGCTCCCCCTAAAGCGTTGTCGTACCCTCACTTGGACCGTAAACCGTCCCCGTCCCCTAACCCTAACCCTAGCCCGAACCCTAAGTCTAACCCTTGCCCGAAGCCTGACCCTCACCCGTCCCCTAATCCTAACCCGTACGCTAACACTAACCCGCGCCCTCACACGTACGCTCCCCCAAATCGTTGTTGTACCCTCAACTGGACCCTAAACCGTCCCCGTCCCCTAACCCTAAACTTAGCCCGACACCTAACCCTAACCCTTCCCCGAAGCCTGACCCTCACCCGTCCCCAATCCTAACCCGTACGCTAACACTAACCCGCGCCCTCATACGTACGCTCCCCCTAAAGCGTTGTCGTACCCTCACCTGGACCCTAAACCGTCCCCGTCCCCTAACCCTAACCCTAGCCCGAACCCTAAGCCTAACCCTTGCCCGAAGCCTGACCCTCACCCGTCCCCTAATCCTAACCCGTACGCTAACAATAACCCGCGCCCTCACACGTACGCTCCCCCTAAAGCGTTGTCGTACCCTCACCTGGAACTTAAACCGTCCCCGTCCCCTAACCCTAACCCTAGCCCGAACCCTAAGCCTAACACTTCCCGAAGCCTGACCCTCACCCGTCCCCTAATCCTAACCCGTACGCTAACACTAACCCGCGCCCTCACACGTACGCTCCCCCTAAAGCGTTGTCGTACCCTCACCTGGACCCTATTCCGTCCCCATTCCCTAACCCTAACCCTAGCCCGAACCCTAAGACTAACACTTGCCCGAAGACTGACCCTCACCCGGCCCCTCATCCTAACCCGTACGGTAACACTAACCCGCGCCCTCACACGTACGCTCCCCCTAAAGCGTTGTCGTACCCTCACCTGGACCCTAAACCGTCCCCGTCCCCTAACCCTAACCCTAGCCCGAACCATAAGCCTAACACTTCCCCGAAGCCTGACACTCATCCGTCCCATAATCCTAACCCGTACGCTAACACTAAGCCGCGCTCTCACACGTATGCTCACCCTAAAGCGTTGTCGTACCCTCACCTGGACCCCAAACCGTCCCCGTCCCCTAACACTAACCCTAGCCCGAACCCTAACCCTAACCCTTCCCCAAAGCCTGACCCACACCTGTCCCCTAATCCTAACCCATACGCTAACACTATCCCACGCCCTCACACATACGCTCCCCCAAAAGTGTTGTCGTACTCTCACTTGGACCGTAAACCGTCCCCGTCCCCTAACCCTAACCCTAGCCCGAACCCTAAGCCTAACCCTTGCCCGAAGTCTGACCCTCACCCGTCCCCTAATCCTAACCCGTACGCTAACACTAACCCGCGCCCTCACACGTACGCTCCCCCAAATCGTTGTTGTACCCTCAACTGGACCCTAAACCGTCCCCGTCCCCTAACCCTAAACTTAGCCCGAAACCTAACCCTAACCCTTCCCCGAAGCCTGACCCTCACCCGTCCCCAATCCTAACCCGTACGCTAACACTAACCCGCGCCCTCATACGTACGCTCCCCCTAAAGCGTTGTCGTACCCTCACCTGGACCCTAATCCGTCCCTGTCCCCTAACCCTAACCCTAGCCCGAACCCTAAGCCTAACCCTTGCCCGAAGCCTGACCCTCACCCGTCCCCTAATCCTAACCCGTACGCTAACAATAACCCGCGCCCTCACACGTACGCTCCCCCTAAAGCGTTGTCGGACCCTCACCTGGACCTTAAACCGTCCCCGTCCCCTAACCCTAACCCTAGCCCGAACCCTAAGCCTAACACTTCCCCGAAGCCTGACCCTCACCCGTCCCCTAATCCTAACCCGTACGCTAACACTAACCCGCGCCCTCACACGTACGCTCCCCCTAAAGCGTTGTCGTACCCTCACATGGACCCTAATCCGTCCCCGTCCCCTAACCCTAACCCTAGCCCGAACCATAAGACTAACACTTGCCTGAAGACTGACCCTCACCCGGCCCCTCATCCTAACCCGTACGGTAACACTAACCCGCGCCCTCACACGTACGCTCCCCCTAAAGCGTTGTCGTACCCCCACCTGGACCCTAAACCGTCCCCGTCCCCTAACCCTAAACCTAGCCCGAACCCTAAGCTTAACCCTTCCCCGAAGCATGACCCTCACCCGTCCCCTAATCCTAACCCGTACGCTAACAATAACCCGCGCCCTCACACGTACGCTGCCCCAAAGCGTTGTCGTACCCTCACCTGGACCCTAAACCGTCCCCGTCCCCTAACCCTAACCCTAGCCCGAACCCTAAGCCTAACACTTCCCCGAAGCCTGACACTCACCCGTCCCCTAATCCTAACCCGTACGCTAACACTAAGCCTCGCTCTCACACGTACGCTCCCCCTAAAGCGTTGTCGTACCCTCACCTGGACCCCAAACCGTCCCCGTCCCCTAACCCTAACCCTAGCCCGAACCCTAACCCTAACCCTTCCCAAAAGCCTGACCCACACCCGTCCCCTAATCCTAACCCATACGCTAACACTATCCCGCGCCCTCACACGTACGCTCCCACTAAAGCATTGTCGTACCCTCACGTGGACCGTAAACCGTCCCCGTCCCCTAACCCTAACCCTAGCCCGAACCCTAAGCCTAACCCTTGCCCGAAGTCTGACCCTCACCCGTCCCCTAATCCTAACCCGTACGCTAACACTAACCCGCGCCCTCACACGTACGCTCCCCCAAATCGTTGTTGTACCCTCAACTGGACCCTAAACCGTCCCCGTCCCCTAACCCTAAACTTAGCCCGAAACCTAACCCTAACCCTTCCCCGAAGCCTGACCCTCACCCGTCCCCAATCCTAACCCGTACGCTAACACTAACCCGCGCCCTCATACGTACGCTCCCCCTAAAGCGTTGTCGTACCCTCACCTGGACCCTAATCCGTCCCCGTCCCCTAACCCTAACCCTAGCCCGAACCCTAAGCCTAACCCTTGCCCGAAGCCTGACCCTCACCCGTCCCCTAATCCTAACCCGTACGCTAACAATTACCCGCGCCCTCACACGTACGCTCCCCCTAAAGCGTTATCGGACCCTCACCTGGACCTTAAACCGTCCCCGTCCCCTAACCCTAACCCTAGCCCAAACCCTAAGCCTAACACTTCCCCGAAGCCTGACCCTCACCCGTCCCCTAATCCTAACCCGTACGCTAACACTAACCCGCGCCCTCACACGTACGCTCCCCCTAAAGCGTTGTCGTACCCTCACCTGGACCCTAATCCGTCCCCGTCCCCTAACCCTAACCCTAGCCCGAACCCGAAGACTAACACTTGCCCGAAGACTGACCCTCACCCGGCCCCTCATCCTAACCCGTACGGTAACACTAACCCGCGCCCTCACACGTACGCTCCCCCTAAAGCGTTGTCGTACCCTCACCTGGACCCTAAACCGTCCCCGTCCCCTAACCCTAAACCTAGCCCGAACCCTAAGCTTAACCCTTCCCCGAAGCATGACCCTCACCCGTCCCCTAATCCTAACCCGTACGCTAATAATAACCCGCGCCCTCACACGTACGCTCCCCCAAAGCGTTGTCGTACCCTCACCTGGACCCTAAACCGTCCCCGTCCCCTAACCCTAACCCTAGCCCGAACCCTAAGCCTAACACTTCCCCGAAGCCTGACCCTCAGCCGTCCCCTAATCCTAACCCGTACGCTAACACTAAGCCGCGCTCTCACACATACACTCCCCCTAAAGCGTTGTCGTACCCTCACCTGGACCCTAAACCGTCCCCGTCCCCTAACCCTAATCCTAGCCCGAACCCTAACCCTAACCCTTCCCCAAAGCCTGACCCACACCTGTCCCCTAATCCTAACCCATACGCTAACACTATCCCGCGCCCTCACACATACGCTCCCCCTAAAGCGTTGTCGTACCCTCACTTGGACCGTAAACCGTCCCCGTCCCCTAACCCTAACCCTAGACCGAACCCTAAGTCTAACCCTTGCCCGAAGCCTGACCCTCACCCGTCCCCTAATCCTAACCCGTACGCTAACACTAACCCGCGCCCTCACACGTACGCTCCCCCAAATCGTTGTTGTACCCTCAACTGGACCCTAAACCGTCCCCGTCCCCTAACCCTAAACTTAGCCCGAAACCTAACCCTAACCCTTCCCCGAAGCCTGACCCTCACCCGTCCCCAATCCTAACCCGTACGCTAACACTAACCCGCGCCCTCATACGTACGCTCCCCCTAAAGCGTTGTCGTACCCTCACCTGGACCCTAAACCGTCCCCGTCCCCTAACCCTAACCCTAGCCCGAACCCTAAGCCTAACCCTTGCCCGAAGCCTGACCCTCACCCGTCCCCTAATCCTAACCCGTACGCTAACAATAACCCGCGCCCTCACACGTACGCTCCCCCTAAAGCGTTGTCGTACCCTCACCTGGACCTTAAACCGTCCCCGTCCCCTAACCCTAACCCTAGCCCGAACCCTAAGCCTAACACTTCCCGAAGCCTGACCCTCACCCGTCCCCTAATCCTAACCCGTACGGTAACACTAACCCGCGCCCTCACACGTATGCTCCCCCTAAAGCGTTGTCGTACCCTCACCTGGACCCTAATCCGTCCCCGTTCCCTAACCCTAACCCTAGACCGAACCCTAAGACTAACACTTGCCCGAAGACTGACCCTCACCCGGCCCCTCATCCTAACCCGTACGGTAACACTAACCCGCGCCCTCACACGTACGCTCCCCCTAAAGCGTTGTCGTACACTCACCTGGACCCTAAACCGTCCCCGTCCCCTAACCCTAAACCTAGCCCGAACCCTAAGCTTAACCCTTCCCCGAAGCATGACCCTCACCCGTCCCCTAATCCTAACCCGTACGCTAACACTAACCCGCGCCCTCACACGTACGCTCCCCCAAAGCGTTGTCGTACCCTCACCTGGACCCTAAACCGTCCCCGTCCCCTAACCCTAACCCTAGCCCGAACCCTAAGCCTAACACTTCCCCGAAGCCTGACACTCACCCGTCCCCTAATCCTAACCCGTACGCTAACACTAAGCCTCGCTCTCACACGTACGCTCCCCCTAAAGCATTGTCGTACCCTCACCTGGACCCCAAACCGTCCCCGTCCCCTAACCCTAACCCTAGCCCGAACCCTAACCCTAACCCTTCCCCAAAGCCTGACCCACACCCGTCCCCTAATCCTAACCCATACGCTAACACTATCCCGCGCCCTCACACGTACGCTCCCCCTAAAGCGTTGTCGTACCCTCACTTGGACCGTAAACCGTCCTCGTCCCCTAACCCTAACCCTAGCCCGAACCCTAAGCCTAACACTTGCCCGAAGCCTGACCCTCACCCGTCCCCTAATCCTAACCCGTACGCTAACACTAACCTTTGCCCTCAGACGTACGCTCCCTCTAAAGCGTTGTCGTACCCTCACCTGGACCCTAAATCGTCCCCGTCCCCTAACCCTAACCCTAGCCCGAACCCTAAGCCTAACACTTCCCCGAAGCCTGACCCTCACCCGTCCCCTAATCCTAACCCGTACGCTAACACTAACCTGCGCCCTCACACGTACGCTCCCCCTAAAGCGTTGTCGTACCCTCACCTGGACCCTAAACCGTCGCCGTCCCCTAACCCTAACCCTAGCCGGAACCGTAACCCTAACACTTGCCCGAAGCCTGACCCTCACCCGTCCCCTAATCCTAACCCGTAGGCTAACACTAACCCGCGCCCTCACACGTACGCTCCCCCTAAAGCGTTGTCGTACCCTCACCTGGACCCTAAACCGTCCCCGTCCCCTAACCATAACCCTAGACCGAACCCTAAGCCTAACACTTCCCCGAAGCCTGACCCTCACCCGTCCCCTAATCCTAACCCGTACGCTAACACTAACCCGCGCCCTCACACATACGCTCCCCCTAAAGCGTTGTCGTACCCTCACCTGGACCCTAAACCGTCCCCGTCCCCTAACCCTAGCCCAAACCCTAACCCTAACACTTGCCCGAAGCCTGACCCTCATCCGTCCCCTAATCCTAACCCGTACGCTAACACTAACCTGCGCCCTCACACTTACGCTCCCTCTAAAGCGTTGTCGTACCCTCACCTGGACCCTAAACCGTCCCCGTCCCCTAACCCTAACCCTAGCCCGAACCCTAAGCCTAACACTTCCCCGAAGCCTGACGCTCAACCGTCCCCTAATCCTAACCCGTACGCTAACACTAACCCGCGCCCTCACACATAAACTCCCCCTAAAGCGTTGTCGTACCCTCACCTGGACCCTAAACCGTCCCCGTCCCCTAACCCTAACCCTAGCCCGAAACCTAACCCTAACACTTGCCCGAAGCCTGACCCTCACCCGTCCACTAATCCTAACCCGTATGCTAACACTAACCAGCGCCCTCACACGTACGCTCCCCCTAAAGCGTTGTCGTACCCTCACCTGGACCCTAAACCGTCCCCGTCCCCTAACCCTAACTCTAGACCGAACCCTAAGCCTAACACTTCCCCGAAGCCTGACCCTCACCCGTCCCCTAATCCTAACCCGTACGCTAACACTAAACTGCACCCTCACACGTACGCTCCCCCTAAAGCGTTGTCGTACCCTGACCTGGACCCTAAACCGTCCCCGTCCCCTAACCCTAACCCTAGCCCGAACCCTAACGCTAACACTTCCCCGAAGCCTGACCCTCACCCGTCTCCTAATCCTAACCCGTACGCTAACACTAACCCGCGCCCTCACACGTACGCTCCCCCTAAAGCATTGTCGTACCCTCACCTGGACCCTAAACCGTCCTCGTCCCCTAACCCTAACCCTAGCCCGAACCATAAGCCTAAAACTTCCCCGAAGCCTGACACTCACCCATCCCCTAATCCTAACCCGTACGCTAACACTAACCCGCGCCCTCACACATACGCTCCCCCTAAAGCGTTGTCGTACCCTCACCTCGACCCCAAACCGTCCCCGTCCCCTAACCCTAACCCTAGCCCGAACCATAAGCCTAACCCTTCCCCGAAGCCTGACCCTCACCCGTCCCCTAATCCTAACCCGTACGCTAACACTAACCCGCGCCCTCACACGTACGCTGCCCCTAAAGCATTGTCGTACCCTCACCTGGACCCTAAACCGTCCTCGTCCCCTAACCCTAACCCTAGCCCGAACCATAAGCCTAAAACTTCCCCGAAGCCTGACACTCACCCGTCCCCTAATCCTACCCGTACGCTAACACTAACCCGCGCCCTCACACATACGCTCCCCCTAAAGCGTTGTCGTACCCTCACCTCGACCCCAAACCGTCCCCGTCCCCTAACCCTAACCCTAGCCCGAACCATAAGCCTAACCCTTCCCCGAAGCCTGACCCTCACCCGTCCCCTAATCCTAACCCGTACGCTAACACTAACCCGCGCCCTCACACGTACACTCCCCCTAAAGCGTTGTCGTACCCTCACCTGGACCCTAAACCGTCCCCGTCCCCTAACCCTAACCCTAGCCCGAACCCTAACCCTAACCATTCCCCGAAGCCTGACCCTCACCCGTCCCCTAATCCTAACCCGTACGCTAACACTAACCCGCGCCCTCACACGTCTGCTCCGCCTAAAGCGTTGTCGTACCCTCACCTGGACCCTAAACTGTCCCCGTCCCCTAACCCTAACCCTAGCCCGAACCATAAGCCTAACCCTTCCGCGAAGCCTGACCCTCACCCGTCCCCTAATCCTAACCCGTACGCTAACACTAACCCGCGCCCTCACACGTACGCTCCCCCTAAAGCGTTGTCGTACCGTCACCTGGACCCTAAACCGTCCCCGTCCCCTAACCCTGACCCTAGCCCGAACCCTAACCCTAACCCTTCCCCGAAGCCTGACCCTCACCCGTCCCCTAATCCTAACCCGTACGCTAACACTAAGCCGCGCTCTCACACGTACGCTCCCCCTAAAGCGTTGTCGTACCCTCACCTGGACCCCAAACCGTCCCCGTCCCCTAACACTCACCCTAGCCCGAACCCTAACCCTAACCCTTCCCCAAAGCCTGACCCACACCCGTCCCATAATCCTAACCCATACGCTAACACTATCCCGCGCCCTCACACGTACGCTCCCCCTAAAGCGTTGTCGTACCCTCACTTGGACCGTAAACCGTCCCCGTCCCCTAAAACTAACCCTAGCCCGAACCCTAAGCCTAACCCTTGCCCGAAGCCTGACCCTCACCCGTCCCCTAATCCTAACCCGTACGCTAACACTAACCCGCGCCCTCACACGTACGCTCCCCCAAATCGTTGTTTAACCCTCAACTGGACCCTAAACCGTCCCCGTCCCCTAACCCTAAACTTAGCCCGAACCCTAACCCTAACCCTTCCCCGAAGCCTGACCCTCACCCGTCCCCAATCCTAACACGTACGCTAACACTAACCCGCGCCCTCATACGTACGCTCCCCCTAAAGCGTTGTCGTACACTCACCTGGACCCTAAACCGTCCCCGTCCCCTAACCCTAACCCTAGCCCGAACCCTAAGCCTAACACTTCCCCGAAGCCTGACCCACACCCGTCCCCTAATCCTAACCCGTACGCTAACACTAACCCGCGCCCTCACACGTACGCTCCCCCTAAAGCGTTGTCGTACCCTCACCTGGACCCTAAACCGTCCCCGTCCCCTAACCCTAACCCTAGCCCGAACCCTAAGCTTAACCCTTCCCCGAAGCATGACCCTCACCCGTCCCCTAATCCTAACCCGTACGCTAACACTAACCCGCGCCCTCACATGTACGCTCCCCCAAAGCGTTGTCGTACCCTCACCTGGACCCTAAACCGTCCCCGTCCCCTAACCCTAATCCTAGCCCGAACCCTAAGCCTAACACTTCCCCGAAGCCTGACCCTCACCCGTCCCCTAATCCTAACCCGTACGCTAACACTAACCTGCGCCCTCACACGTACGCTCCCCCTAAAGCGTTGTAGTACCCTCACCTGGACCCTAAACCGTCCCCATCCCCTAACACTAACCCTGGCCCGAACCGTAAGCCTAAAACTTCCCCGAAGCCTGACACTCACCCGTCCCCTAATCCTAACCCGTACGCTAACACTAACCCGCGCCCTCACACATACGCTCCCCCTAAAGCGTTGTTGTACCATCACCTCGACCCCAAACCGTCCCTGTCCCCTAACCCTAACCCTAACCCGAACCATAAGCCTAACCCTTCCCCGAAGCCTGACCCTCACCCGTCCCCTAATCCTAACCCCCTACGCTAACACTAACACGCACCCTCACACGTACGCTCCCCCGAAAGCGTTGTCGTACCCTCACCTGGACCCTAAACCGTCCCCGTCCCCTAACCCTAACCCTAGCCCGAACCCTAACCCTAACCCTTCCCCGAAGCATGACCCTCACCCGTCCCCTAATCCTAACCCGTACGCTAACACTAACCCGCGCCCTCACACGTCTGCTCCCCCTAAAGCGTTGTCGTACCCTCACCTGGACCCTAAACCGTCCCCGTCCCCTAACCCTAACCCTAACCCGAACCATAAGCCTAACACTTCCCCGAAGCCTGACACTCACCCGTCCCCTAATCCTAACCCGTACGCTAACACTAAGCCGCGCTCTCACACGTATGCTCCCCCTAAAGCGTTGTCGTACCCTCACCTGGACCCCAAACCGTCCCCGTCCCCTAACCCTAACCCTAGCCCGAACCCTAACCCTAACCCTTCCCCAAAGCCTGACCCACACACGTCCCCTAATCCTAACCCATACGCTAACACTATCCCGCGCCCTCACACGTACGCTCCCCCTAAAGCGTTGTCGTACCCTCACCTGGACCCTAAACCGTCCCTGTCCCCTAACCCTAACCCTAGCCCGAACCCTAACCCTAACACTTGCCCGAAGCCTGACCCTCACCCGTCCCCTAATCCTAACCCGTATGCTAACACTAACCCGCGCCCTCACACGTACGCTCCCCCTAAAGCGTTGTCGTACCCTCACCTGGACCCTAAACCGTCCCCGTCCCCTAACCCTAACCCTAGCCCGAACCCTAACCCTAACCCTTCCCCGACGCCTGACCCTCACCCGTCCCCTAATCCTAACCCGTACGCTAACACTATCCCACGCCCTCACACGTACGCTGCCCCTAAAGCATTGTCGTACCCTCACCTGGACCCTAAACCGTCCCCGTCCCCTAACCCTAACCCTAGCCCGAACCCTAACCCTAACCCTTCCCCGAAGCCTGACCCTCACCCGTCCCCTAATCCTAACCCGTACGCTAACACTAACCCGCGCCCTCACACGTCTGCTCCCCCTAAAGCGTTGTCGTACCCTCACCTGGACCCTAAACCGTCCCCGTCCCCTAACCCTAACCCTAGCCGAACCATAAGCCTAACACTTCCCCGAGGCCTGACACTCACCCGTCCCATAATCCTAACCCGTACGCTAACACTAACCCGCGCTCTCACATGTACGCTCCCCCTAAAGCGTTGTCGTACCCTCACCTGGACCCCAAACCGTCCCCGTCCCCTAACCCTAGCCCTAGCCCGAACCATAACCCTAACCCTTCCCCAAAGCCTGACCCACACCCGTCCCCTAATCCTAACCCATACGCTAACACTATCCTGCGCCCTCACACGTACGCTCCCCCTAAAGCGTTGTCGTACGCTCACCTGGACCGTAAACCGTCCCCGTCCCCTAACCCTAACCCTAACCCCCTAAAGCGTTGTCGTACCCTCACTTGGACCGTAAACCGTCCCCGTCCCCTAACCCTAACCCTAGCCCGAACCCTAAGCCTAACCCTTGCCCGAAGCCTGACCCTCACCCGTCCCCTAATCCTAACCCGTACGCTAACACTAACCTGCGCCCTCAGACGTACGCTCCCCCTAAAGCGTTGTCGTACGCTCACCTGGACCCTAAACCGTCCCCGTCCCCTAACCCTAACCCTAGCCCGAACCCTAACCCTAACCCTTGCCCGAAGCCTGACCCTCACCCGTCCCCTAATCCTAACCCGTACGCTAACACTAACCTGCGCCCTCACACGTACACTCCCCCTAAAGCTTTGTCGTACCCTCACCTGGACCCTAAACCGTCCCCGTCCCCTAACCCTAACCCTAGCCCGAACCCTAACCCTAACCCTTCCCCGAAGCCTGACCCTCACCCGTCCCCAATCCTAACCCGTACGCTAACACTAACCCACGCCCTCATACGTACGCTCCCCCTAAAGTGTTGTCGTACCCTCACCTGGACCCTAAACCGTCCCCGTCCCGTAACCCTAAACCTAGCCCGAACCCTAAGCCTAACACTTGCCCGAAGCCTGACCCTCACCCGTCCCCTAATCCTAACCCGTACGCTAACACTAAGCCGCGCTCTCACACATACAATCCCCCTAAAGCGTTGTTGTACCCTCACCTGGACCCTAAACCGTCCCTGTACCCTAACCCTAACCCTAGCCCGAACCATAAGCCTAACACTTGCCCGAAGCCTGACCCTCACCCGTCCCCTAATCCTAACCCGTACGCTAACACTAACCCGCGCCCTCACACGTACGCTCCCCCTAAAGCGTTGTCGTACCCTCACCTGGACCCTAAACCGTCCCCGTCCCCTAACCCTAACCCTAGACCGAAACCTAAGCCTAACACTTCCCCGAAGCCTGACCCTCACCCGTCCCATAATCCTAACCCGTACGCTAACACTAACCCGCGCCCTCACACGTCTGCTCCCCCTAAAGCGTTGTCGTACCCTCACCTGGACCCTAAACCGTCCCCGTCCCCTAACCCTAACCCTAGCCCGAACCCTAAGCCTAACCCTTGCCCGAAGCCTGACACTCACCCGTCCCCTAATCCTAACACGTACGCTAACACTAACCTGCGCCCTCAGACGTACGCTCCCCCTAAAGCGTTGTCGTATGCTCACCTGGACCCTAAACCGTCCCCGTCCCCTAACCCTAACCCTAGCCCGAACCCTAAACCTAACCCTTGCCCGAAGCCTGACCCTCACCCGTCCCCTAATCCTAACCCGTACGCTAACACTAACCCGCGCCCTCACACGTATGCTGCCCCTAAAGCATTGTCGTACCCTCACCTGGACCCTAAACCGTCCCCGTCCCCTAACCCTAACCCTAGCCCGAACCATAAGCCTAAAACTTCCCCGAAGCCTGACACTCACCCGTCCCCTAATCCTAAACCGTACGCTAACACTAACCCGCGCCCTCACACGTACGCTCCCCCAAAGCATTGTCGTACCCTCACCTGGACCCTAAACCGTCCCCGTCCCCTAACCCTAATCCTAGCCCGAACCCTAAGCCTAACACTTCCCCGAAGCCTGACACTCAGCCGTCCCCTAATCCTAACCCGTACGCTAACACTAACCCGCGCCCTCACACATACACTCCCCCTAAAGCGTTGTCGTGCCCTCACCTGGACCCTAAACCGTCCCTGTCCCCTAACCCTAATCCTAGCCCGAACCCTAACCCTAACACTTGCCCGAAGCCTGACCCTCACCCGTCCCCTAATCCTAACCCGTATGCTAACACTAACCCGCGCCCTCACACGTACGCTCCCCCTAAAGCGTTGTCGTACCCTCACCTGGACCCTAAACCGTCCCCGTCACCTAACCCCAACCCTAGACCGAACCCTAAGCCTAACACTTCCCCGAAGCCTGACCCTCACCCGTCCCCTAATCCTAACCCGTACGCTAACACTAACCTGCGCCCTCACACGTACGCTCCCCCTAAAGGGTTGTCGTACCCTCCCCTGGACCCTAAACCGTCCCCGTCCCCTAACCCTAACCCTAGCCCGAACCCTAACCCTAACCCTTCCCCGACACCTGACCCACACCCGTCCCCTAATCCTAACCCGTACGCTAACACTATCCCGCGCCCTCACACGTACGCTGCCCCTAAAGCATTGTCGTACCCTCACCTGGACCCTAAACCGTCCCCGTCCCCTAACCCTAACCCTAGCCCGAACCCTAACCCTAACCCTTCCCCGAAGCCTGACCCTCACCCGTCCCCTAATCCTAACCCGTACGCTAACACTAACCCGCGCCCTCACACGTCTGCTCCCCCTAAAGCGTTGTCGTACCCTCAACTGGACCCTAAACCGTCCCCGTCCCCTAACCCTAACCCTAGCCGAACCATAAGCCTAACACTTCCCCGAGGCCTGACACTCACCCGTCCCCTAATCCTAACCCGTACGCTAACACTAACCCGCGCTCTCACACGTACGCTCCCCCTAAAGCGTTGTCGTACCCTCACCTGGACCCCAAACCTTCCCCGTTCCCTAACCCTAACCCTAGCCCGAACCCTAACCCTAACACTTGCCAGAAGCCTGACCCTCACCCGTCCCCTAATCCTAACACGTACGCTAACACTAACCCGCGCCCTCACACGTACGCTCCTCCTAAAGCGTTGTCGTACCCTCACCTGGACCCTAAACCGTCCCCGTCCCCTAACCCTAACCCTAGCCCGAACCCTAAGCCTAACCCTTCCCCAAAGCCTGACACTCACCCGTCCCCTAATCCTAACCCATACGCTAACACTAACCTGCGCCCTCACACGTACGCTCCCCCTAAAGCGTTGTCGTACCCTCACCTGGACCCTAAACCGTCCCCGTCCCCAAACCCTAACCCTAGCCCAAACCGTAACCCTAACCCTTCCCCGAAGCCTGTCCCTCACCCGTCCCCTAATCCTAACCCGTACGCTAACACTAACCCGCGCCCTCACACGTACGCTGCCCCTAAAGCATTGTCGTACCCACACCTGGACCCTAAACCGTCCCTGTACCCTAACCCTAACCCTAGCCCGAACCATAAGCCTAAAACTTCCCTGAAGCCTGACACTCACCCGTCCCCTAATCCTAACCCGTACGCTAACACTAACCCGCGCCCTCACACATACGCTCCCCCAAAGCGTTGTCGTACCCTCACCTCGACCCCAAACCGTCCCCGTCCCCTAACACTAAACCTAGCCCGAACCATAAGCCTAACCCTTCCCCGAAGCCTGACACTCACCCATCCCCTAATCCTAACCCGTACGCTAACACTAACCCACGCCCTCACACGTACGCTCCCCCAAAGCGTTGTCGTACCCTCACCTCGACCCCAAACCGTCCCCGTCCCCTAACCCTAACCCTAGCCCGAACCCTAACCCTAACCCTTCCCCGAAGCCTGACCCTCACCCGTCCCCTAATCCTAACCCGTACGCTAACACTAACCCACGCCCTCACACGTCTGCTCCCCCTAAAGCGTTGTCGTACCCTCACCTGGACCCTAAACCGTCCCCGTCCCCTAACCCTAACCCTAGCCCGAACCATAAACCTAACACTTCCCCGAAGCCTGACACTCACCCGTCCCCTAATCCTAACCCGTACGCTAACACTAAGCCGCGCTCTCACACGTACGCTCCCCCTAAAGCGTTTTGGTACCCTCAACTGGACCCCAAACCGTCCCCGTCCCCTAACCCTAGCCCTAGCCCGAACCATAAGCCTAAAACTTCCCTGAAGCCTGACACTCACCCGTCCCGTAATCCTAACCCGTACGCTAACACTAACCCGCGCCCTCACACATACGCTCCCCCAAAGCGTTGTCGTACCCTCACCTCGACCCCAAACCGTCCCCGTCCCCTAACACTAAACCTAGCCCGAACCATAAGCCTAACCCTTCCCCGAAGCCTGACACTCACCCATCCCCTAATCCTAACCCGTACGCTAACACTAACCCACGCCCTCACACGTACGCTCCCCCAAAGCGTTGTCGTACCCTCACCTCGACCCCAAACCGTCCCCGTCCCCTCACCCTAACCCTAGCCCGAACCCTAACCCTAACCCTTCCCCGAAGCCTGACCCTCACCCGTCCCCTAATCCTAACCCGTACGCTAACACTAACCCACGCCCTCACACGTCTTCTCCCCCTAAAGCGTTGTCGTACCCTCACCTGGACCCTAAACCGTCCCCGTCCCCTAACCCTAACCCTAGCCCGAACCATAAACCTAACACTTCCCCGAAGCCTGACACTCACCCGTCCCCTAATCCTAACCCGTACGCTAACACTAAGCTGCGCTCTCACACGTACGCTCCCCCTAAAGCGTTTTGGTACCCTCAACTGGACCCCAAACCGTCCCCGTCCCCTAACCCTAGCCATAGCCCGAACCATAACCCTAACCCTTCCCCAAAGCCTGACCCACACCCGTCCCCTAATCCTAACCCATACGCTAACACTATCCTGTGCCCTCACACGTACGCTCCCCCTAAAGCGTTGTCGTACCCTCACTTGGACCGTAAACCGTCCCCGTCCCCTAACCCTAACCCTAGCCCGAACCCTAAGCCTAACCCTTGCCCGAAGCCTGACCCTCACCCGTCCCCTAATCCTAACCCGTACGCTAACACTAAGCTGCGCCCTCAGACGGACACTCCCCCTAAAGCGTTGTCGTACGCTCACCTGGACCCTAAACCGTCCCCGTCCCCTAACCCTAACCCTAGCCCGAACCCTAACCCTAACCCTTGCCCGAAGCCTGACCCTCACCCGTCCCCTAATCCTAACCCGTACGCTAACACTAACCTGCGCCCTCACACGTACACTCCCCCTAAAGCTTTGTCGTACCCTCACCTGGACCCTAAACCGTCCCCGTCCCCTAACCCTAACCCTAGCCCGAACCCTAACCCTAACCCTTCCCCGAAGCCTGACCCTCACCCGTCCCCAATCCTAACCCGTACGCTAACACTAACCCACGCCCTCATACGTACGCTCCCCCTAAAGTGTTGTCGTACCCTCACCTGGACCCTAAACCGTCCCCGTCCCCTCACCCTAACCCTAGCCCGAACCCTAAGCCTAACCCTTGCCCGAAGCCTGACCCTCACCCGTCCCCTAATCCTAACCCGTACGCTAACACTAAGCCGCGCTCTCACACATACAATCCCCCTAAAGCGTTGTCGTACCCTCACCTGGACCCTAAACCGTCCCTGTACCCTAACCCTAACCCTAGCCCGAACCATAAGCCTAACACTTGCCCGAAGCCTGACCCTCACCCGTCCCCTAATCCTAACCCGTACGGTAACCCTAACCCGCGCCCTCACACGTACGCTCCCCCTAAAGCGTTGTCGTACCCTCACCTGGACCCTAAACCGTCCCCGTCCCCTAACCCTAACCCTAGACCGAAACCTAAGCCTAACACTTCCCCGAAGCCTGACCCTCACCCGTCCCCTAATCCTAACCCGTACGCTAACACTAACCTGCGCCCTCACACGTACGCTCCCCCTAAAGCGTTGTCGTACCCTCACCTGGACCCTAAACCGTCCCCGTCCCCTAACCCTAACCCTAGCCCGAACCCTAAGCCTAACACTTGCCCGAAGCCTGACCCTCACCCGTCCCCTAATCCTAACCCGTACGCTAACACTAACCCGCGCCCTCACACGTACGCTCCCCCTAATCGTTGTTGTACCCTCAACTGGACCCTAAACCGTCCCCGTTCCCTAACCCTAAACTTAGCCCGAAACCTAACCCTAACCCTTCCCCGAAGCCTGACCCTCCTCCGTCCCCAATCCTAACCCGTACGCTAACACTAACCCGCGCCCTCATAAGTACGCTCCCCCTAAAGCGTTGTCGTACCCTCACTTGGACCGTAAACCGTCCCCGTCCCCTAACCCTAACCCTAGCCCGAACCCTAAGCCTAACCCTTGCCCGAAGCCTGACCCTCACCCGTCCCCTAATCCTAACACGTACGCTAACACTAACCTGCGCCCTCAGACGTACGCTCCCCCTAAAGCGTTGTCGTATGCTCACCTGGACCCTAAACCGTCCCTGTCCCCTAACCCTAACCCTAGCCCGAACCCTAACCCTAACCCTTGCCCGAAGCCTGACCCTCACCCGTCCCCTAATCCTAACCCGTACGCTAACACTAACCTGCGCCCTCACACGTACACTCCCCCTAAAGCTTTGTCGTACCCTCACCTGGACCCTAAACCGTCCCCGTCCCCTAACCCTAACCCTAGCCCGAACCCTAACCCTAACCCTTCCCCGAAGCCTGACCCTCACCCGTCCCCAATCCTAACCCGTACGCTAACACTAACCCACGCCCTCATACGTACGCTCCCCCTAAAGTGTTGTCGTACCCTCACCTGGACCCTAAAACGTCCCCATCCCCTAACCCTAACCCTAGCCCGAACCCTAAGCCTAACCCTTGCCCGAAGCCTGACCCTCACCCGTCCCCTAATCCTAACCCGTACGCTAACACTAACCCGCGCCCTCACACGTACGCTCCCCCAAAGCGTTGTCGTACCCTCACCTGGACCCTAAACCGTCCCCGTCCCCTAACCCTAATCCTAGCCCGAACCCTAAGCCTAACACTTCCCCGAAGCCTGACCCTCAGCCGTCCCCTAATCCTAACCCGTACGCTAACACTAAGCCGCGCTCTCACACATACACTCCCCCTAAAGCGTTGTCGTACACTCACCTGGACCCTAAACCGTCCCCGTCCCCTAACCCTAATCCTAGCCCGAACCCTAACCCTAACCCTTCCCCAAAGCCTGACCCACACCTGTCCCCTAATCCTAACCCATACGCTAACACTATCCCGCGCCCTCACACATACGCTCCCCCTAAAGCGTTGTCGTACCCTCACTTGGACCGTAAACCGTCCCCGTCCCCTAACCCAAACCCTAGCCCGAACCCTAAGCCTAACCCTTGCCCGAAGCCTGACCCTCACCCGTCCACTAATCCTAGCCCGTACGCTAACACTAACCCGCGCCCTCACACGTACGCTCCCCCAAAGCGTTGTTGTAACCTCAAATTGACCCTAAACCGTCCCCGTCCCCTAACCCTAATCCTAGCCCGAACCCTAAGCCTAACACTTCCCCGAAGCCTGACCCTCACCCGTCCCCATAATCCTAACCCGTACGTTAACACTAACCTGCGCCCTCACACGTACGCTCCCCCTAAAGCGTTGTCGTACCCTCACCTGGACCCTAAACCGTCCCCGTCCCCTAAACCTAACCCTAGCCCGAACCCTAACCCTAACCCTTCCCCGAAGCCTTACCCTCACCCGTCCCATAATCCTAACCCGTACGCTAACACTAACCCGCGCCCTCAGACGTACGCTGCCCCTAAATCATTGTCGTACCCTCACCTGGACCCTAAACCGTCCCCTTCCCCTAACCCTAACCCTAGCCCGAAACATAAGCCTAAAACTTCCCTGAAGCCTGACACTCACCCGTCCCCTAATCCTAACCCGTACGCTAACACTAAGCCGCGCTCTCACACGTACGCTCCCCGTAAAGCATTGTCGTACCCTCACCTGGACCCCAAACCGTCCCCGTCCCCTAACACTCACCCTAGCCCGAACCCTAACCCTAACCCTTCCCCAAAGCCTGACCCACACCCGTCCCCTAATCCTAACCCATACGCTAACACTATCGCACGCCCTCACACGTACGCTCCCCCTAAAGCGTTGTCGTACCATCACTTGGACCGTAAACCGTCCCCGTCCCCTAACCCTAACCCTAGCCCGAACCCTAAGCCTAACCTTTGCCCGAAGCCTGACCCTCACCCGTCCCCTAATCCTAACCCGTACGCTAACACTAACCCGCGCCCTCACACGTACGCTCCCCCAAATCGTTGTTGTACCCTCAACTGGACCCTAAACCGTCCCCGTCCCCTAACCCTAAACTTAGCCCGAACCCTAACCCTAACCCTTCCCCGAAGCCTGACCCTCACCCGTCCCCAATCCTAACCCGTACGCTAACACTAACCCACGCCCTCATACGTACGCTCCCCCTAAATCGTTGTCGTACCCTCACCTGGACCCTAAACCGTCCCCGTCCCCTAACCCTAACCCTAGCCCGAACCCTAAGACTAACACTTGCCCGAAGACTGACCTTCACACGGCCCCTCATCCTAACCCGTACGGTAACACTAACCCGCGCCCTCACACATACACTCCCCCTAAAGCGTTGTCGTACCCTCACCTAGACCCTAAACCGTCCCCGTCCCCTAACCCTAACCCTAGCCCGAACCCTAAGCCTAACACTTGCCCGAAGCCTGACCCTCACCCGTCCCCTAATCCTAACCCGTATGCTAACACTAACCCGCGCCCTCACACGTACGCTCCCCCTAAAGCGTTCTAGTACCCTCACCTGGACCCTAAACCGTCCCCGTCCCCTAACCCTAACCCTAGCCCGAACCCTGAGCCTAACCCTTCCCCGAAGCCTGACACTCACCCGTCCCCTAATCCTAACCCGTACGCTAACACTAACCTGCGCCCTCAGACGTACGCTCCCCCTAAAGCGTTGTCGTACGCTCACCTGGACCCTAAACCGTGCCCGTCCCCTAACCCTAACCCTAGCCCGAACCCTAACCCTAACCCTTGCCCGAAGCCTGACCCTCACCCGTCCCCTAATCCTAACCCGTACGCTAACACTAACCTGCGCCCTCACACGTACACTCCCCCTAAATCTTTGTCGTACCCTCACCTGGACCCTAAACCGTCCCTGTCCCCTAACCCTAACCCTAGCCAGAACCCTAACCCTAACCCTTCCCCGAAGCCTGACCCTCACCCGTCCCCAATCCTAACCCGTACGCTAACACTAACCCACGCCCTCATACGTACGCTCCCCCTAAAGTGTTGTCGTACCCTCAACTGGACCCTAAACCGTCCCCGTCCCCTAACCCTAACCCTAGCCCGAACCCTAAGCCTAACCCTTGCCCGAAGCCTGACCCTCACCCGTCCCCTAATCCTAACCCGTACGCTAACACTAACCCGCGCCCTCACACGTACGCTCCCCCAAAGCGTTGTCGTACCCTCACCTGGACCCTAAACCGTCCCCGTCCCCTAACCCTAATCCTAGCCCGAACCCTAAGCCTAACACTTCCCCGAAGCCTGACCCTCAGCCGTCCCCTAATGCTAACCCGTACGTTAACACTAACCCGCGCCCTCACACATACACTCCCCCTAAAGCGTTGTCGTACCCTCACCTGGACCCTAAACCGTCCCTGTCCCCTAACCCTAACCCTAGCCCGAACCCTAACCCTAACACTTGCCCGAAGCCTGACCCTCACCCGTCCCCTAATCCTAACCCGTACGCTAACACTAACCCGCACCCTCACACGTACGCTCCCCCTAAAGCGTTGTCGTACCCTCACCTGGACCCTAAACCGTCCCTGTCCCCTAACCCTAACCCTAGCCCGAACCCTAAGCCTAACACTTCCCCGAAGCCTGACCCTCACCCGTCCCCTAATCCTAACCCCTACGCTAACACTAACCCGCACCCTCACACGTACGCTCCCCCTAAAGCGTTGTCGTACACTCACCTGGACCCTAAACCGTCCCCGTCCCCTAACCCTAACCCTAGCCCGAACCCTAAGACTAACACTTGCCCGAAGACTGACCTTCACCCGGCCCCTCATCCTAACCCGTACGGTAACACTAACCCGCGCCCTCACACATACACTCCCCCTAAAGCGTTGTCGTACCCTCACCTAGACCCTAAACCGTCCCCGTCCCCTAACCCTAACCCTAGCCCGAACCCTAAGCCTAACACTTGCCCGAAGCCTGACCCTCACCCGTCCCCTAATCCTAACCCGTATGCTAACACTAACCCGCGCCCTCACACGTACGCTCCCCCTAAAGCGTTGTCGTACCCTCACCTGGACCCTAAACCGTCCCCGTCCCCTAACCCTAACCCTAGCCCGAACCCTAAGCCTAACCCTTCCCCGAAGCCTGACACTCACCCGTCCCCTAATCCTAACCCGTACGCTAACACTAACCCGCGCCCTCACACGTACGCTCCCCCTAAAGCGTTGTCGTACCCTCACCTGGACCCTAAACCGTCCCCTTCCCCTAACCCTAACCCTAGACCGAAACCTAAGCCTAACACTTCCCTGAAGCCTGACCCTCACCCGTCCCCTAATCCTAACCCGTACGCTAACACTAACCTGCGCCCTCACACGTACGCTCCCCCTAAAGCGTTGTCGTACCCTCACCTGGACCCTAAACCGTCCCCGTCCCCTAACCCTAACCCTAGCCCGAACCCTAACCCTAACCCTTCCCCGAAGCCTGACCCTCACCCGTCCCCTAATCCTAACCCGTACGCTAACACTAACCCGCGCCCTCACACGTCTGCTCCCCCTAAAGCGTTGTCGTACCCTCACCTGGACCCTAAACCGTCCCCGTCCCCTAACCCTAACCCTAGCCCGAACCATAAGCCTAACACTTCCCCGAAGCCTGACACTCATCCGTCCCCTAATCCTAACCCGTACGCTAACACTAAGCCGCGCTCTCACACGTACGCTCCCCCTAAAGCGTTGTCGTACCCTCACCTGGACCCCAAACCGTCCCCGTCCCCTAACCCTAACCCTAGCCCGAACCCTAACCCTAACCCTTCCCCAAAGCCTGACCCACACCTGTCCCCTAATCCTAACCCATACACTAACACTATCCCGCGCCCTCACACATACGCTCCCCCTAAAGCATTGTCGTACCCTCACTTGGACCGTAAACCGTCCCCGTCCCCTAACCATAACCCTAGCCCGAACCCTAACCCTAAACCTTCCCCGAAGCCTGACCCTCACCCGTCCCCTAATCCTAACCCGTACGCTAACACTAACCTGCGCCCTCACACGTACGCTGCCCCTAAAGCGTTGTTGTACCCTCACGTGGACCCCAAACCGGCCCCTTCCCCTAACCCTAACCCTAGCCCGAAACATAAGCCTAACACGTCCCCGAAGCCTGACCCTCACCCGTCCCCTAATCCTAACCCGTTCGCTAACACTAACCCGCGCCCTCACACGTGCGCTCCCCCTAAAGCATTGTCGTACCCTCACCTGGACCCTAAACCGTCCCCGTCCCCTAACCCTAACCCTAGCCCGAACCCTAACCCTAACCCTTCCCTGAAGCCTGACCCTCACCCGTCCGCTAATCTTAACCCGTACGCTAACACTAACCCGCGCCCTCACACGTACACTGCCCCTAAAGCGTTGTCGTACCCTCACCTGGACCCTAAACCGTCCCCGTCCCCTAACCCTAACCCTAGCCCGAACCATAAACCTAACACTTCCCCAAAGCCTGACACTCACCCGTCCCCTAATCCTAACCCGTACGCTAACACTAACCCGCGCCCTCACACGTACGCTCCCCCTAAAGCGTTGTCGTACCCTCACCTGGACCCTAAACCGTCCCCGTCCCCTAACCCTAACCCTAGCCCGAACCCTAAGCCTAACCCTTGCCCGAAGCCTGACCCTCACCCGTCCCCTAATCCTAACCCGTACGCTAACACTAACCCGCGCCCTCACACGTGCGCTCCCCATAAAGCGTTGTCGTACCCTCACCTGGACCCTAAACCGTCTCCGTCCCCTAACCCTAACCCTAGCCCGAACCCTAACCCTAACCCTTCCACGAAGCCTGACCCTCACCCGTCCCCTAATCCTAACCCGTACGCTAACACTAACCCGCGCCCTCACACGTACGCTCCCCCTAAAGCGTTGTCGTACCCTCACCTGGACCCTAAACCGTGCCCGTCCCCTAACCCTAACCCTAGCCCGAACCATAAGCCTAACACTTCCCCGAAGCCTGACACTCACCCGTCCCCTAATCCTAACCCGTACTCTAACACTAACCCGCGCCCTCACACATACACTCCCCCTAAAGCGTTGTCGTACCCTCACATGGACCCTAAACCGTCCCCGTCCCCTAAACCTAACCCTAGCCCGAAACCTAACCCTAACACTTGCCCGAAGCCTGACCCTCACCCGTCCCCTAATCCTAACCCGCACGCTAACACTAACCCGCGCCCTCACACGTCTGCTCCCCCTAAAGCGTTGTCGTACCCTCACCTGGACCCTAAACCGTCCCCGTCCCCTAACCCTAACCCTAGCCCAAACCATAAGCCTAACACTTCCCCGAAGCCTGACACTCACCCGTACCCTAATCCTAACCCGTACGCTAACACTAAGCCGCGCTCTCACACGTACGCTCCCCCTAAAGCGTTGTCGTACCCTCACCTGGACCCCAAACCTTCCCCATTCCCTAACCCTCACCCTAGCCCGAACCCTAACCCTAACACTTGCCCGAAGCCTGACCCTCACCCGTCCCCTAATCCTAACCCGTACGCTAACACTAACCCGCGCCCTCACACGTACGCTCCTCCTAAAGCGTTGTCGTACCCTCACCTGGACCCTAAACCGTCCCCGTCCCCTAACCCTAACCCTAGCCCGAACCCTAAGCCTAACCCTTCCCCGAAGCCTGACACTCACCCGTCCCCTAATCCTAACCCATACGCTAACACTAACCCGCGCCCTCACACATACGCTGCCCCTAAAGCATTGTCGTAACCACACCTGGACCCTAAACCGTCCCCGTCCCCTAACCCTAACCTTAGCCTGAACCATAAGCCTAAAACTTCCCCGAAGCCTGACACTCACCCGTCCCCTAATCCTAACCCGTACGCTAACACTAACCCGCGCCCTCACACATACGCTCCCCCTAAAGCGTTGTCGTACCCTCACCTCGACCCCAAACCGTCCCCGTCACCTAACCCTAACCCTAGCCCGAACCCTAAGCCTAACACTTGCCCGAAGCCTGACCCTCACCCGTCCCCTAATCCTAACCCGTATGCTAACACTAACCCGCGCCCTCACACGTACGCTCCCCCTAAATCTTTGTCGTACCCTCACCTGGACCCTAAAACGTCCCTGTCCCCTAACCCTAACCCTAGCCAGAACCCTAACCCTAACCCTTCCCCGAAGCCTGACCCTCACCCGTCCCCAATCCTAACCCGTACGCTAACACTAACCCACGCCCTCATACGTACGCTCCCCCTAAAGTGTTGTCGTACCCTCAACTGGACCCTAAACCGTCCCCGTCCCCTAACCCTAACCCTAGCCCGAACCCTAAGCCTAACCCTTGCCCGAAGCCTGACCCTCACCCGTCCCCTAATCCTAACCCGTACGCTAACACTAACCCGCGCCCTCACACGTACGCTCCCCCAAAGCGTTGTCGTACCCTCACCTGGACCCTAAACCGTCCCCGTCCCCTAACCCTAATCCTAGCCCGAACCCTAAGCCTAACACTTCCCCGAAGCCTGACCCTCAGCCGTCCCCTAATCCTAACCCGTACGTTAACACTAACCCGCGCCCTCACACATACACTCCCCCTAAAGCGTTGTCGTACCCTCACCTGGACCCTAAACCGTCCCTGTCCCCTAACCCTAACCCTAGCCCGAACCCTAACCCTAACACTTGCCCGAAGCCTGACCCTCACCCGTCCCCTAATCCTAACCCGTACGCTAACACTAACCTGCGCCCTCACACGTACGCTCCCCCTAAAGCGTTGTCGTACCCTCACCTGGACCCTAAACCGTACCCGTCCCCTAACCCTAACCCTAGCCCGAACCCTAACCCTAACCCTTCCCCGAAGCCTGACCCTCACCCGTCCCCTAATCCTAACCCGTACGCTAACACTAACCCGTGCCCTCACACGTACGCTCCCCCTAAAGCGTTGTCGTACCCTCACCTGGACACTAAACCATCCCCGTCTCCTAACCCTAACCCTAGCCCGAACCCTAACCCTAAACCTTCCCCGAAGCCTGACCCTCACCCGTCCCCTAATCCTAACCCGTACGCTAACACTAACCTGCGCCCTCACACGTACGCTGCCCCTAAAGCGTTGTTGTACCCTCACGTGGACCCCAAACCGGCCCCTTCCCCTAACCCTAACCCTAGCCCGAAACATAAGCCTAACACGTCCCCGAAGCCTGACCCTCACCCGTCCCCTAATCCTAACCCGTTCGCTAACACTAACCCGCGCCCTCACACGTGCGCTCCCCCTAAAGCATTGTCGTACCCTCACCTGGACCCTAAACCGTCCCCGTCCCCTAACCCTAACCCTAGCCCGAACCCTAACCCTAACCCTTCCCTGAAGCCTGAACCTCACCCGTCCGCTAATCTTAACCCGTACGCTAACACTAACCCGCGCCCTCACACGTACACTGCCCCTAAAGCGTTGTCGTACCCTCACCTGGACCCTAAACCGTCCCCGTCCCCTAACCCTAACCCTAGCCCGAACCATAAACCTAACACTTCCCGAAAGCCTGACACTCACCCGTCCCCTAATCCTAACCCGTACGCTAACACTAACCCGCGCCCTCACACGTACGCTCCCCCTAAAGCGTTGTCGTACCCTCACCTGGACCCTAAACCGTCCCCGTCCCCTAACCCTAACCCTAGCCCGAACCCTAAGCCTAACCCTTGCCCGAAGCCTGACCCTCACCCATCCCCTAATCCTAACCCGTACGCTAACACTAACCCGCGCCCTCACACGTGCGCTCCCCATAAAGCGTTGTCGTACCCTCACCTGGACCCTAAACCGTCTCCGTCCCCTAACCCTAACCCTAGCCCGAACCCTAACCCTAACCCTTCCACGAAGCCTGACCCTCACCCGTCCCCTAATCCTAACCCGTACGCTAACACTAACCCGCGCCCTCACACGTACGCTCCCCCTAAAGCGTTGTCGTACCCTCACCTGGACCCTAAACCGTGCCCGTCCCCTAACCCTAACCCTAGCCCGAACCATAAGCCTAACACTTCCCCGAAGCCTGACACTCACCCGTCCCCTAATCCTAACCCGTACTCTAACACTAACCCGCGCCCTCACACATACACTCCCCCTAAAGCGTTGTCGTACCCTCACATGGACCCTAAACCGTCCCCGTCCCCTAAACCTAACCCTAGCCCGAAACCTAACCCTAACACTTGCCCGAAGCCTGACCCTCACCCGTCCCCTAATCCTAACCCGCACGCTAACACTAACCCGCGCCCTCACACGTCTGCTCCCCCTAAAGCGTTGTCGTACCCTCACCTGGACCCTAAACCGTCCCCGTCCCCTAACCCTAACCCTAGCCCAAACCATAAGCCTAACACTTCCCCGAAGCCTGACACTCAACCGTACCCTAATCCTAACCCGTACGCTAACACTAAGCCGCGCTCTCACACGTACGCTCCCCCTAAAGCGTTGTCGTACCCTCACCTGGACCCCAAACCTTCCCCATTCCCTAACCCTCACCCTAGCCCGAACCCTAACCCTAACACTTGCCCGAAGCCTGACCCTCACCCGTCCCCTAATCCTAACCCGTACGCTAACACTAACCCGCGCCCTCACACGTACGCTCCTCCTAAAGCGTTGTCGTACCCTCACCTGGACCCTAAACCGTCCCCGTCCCCTAACCCTAACCCTAGCCCGAACCCTAAGCCTAACCCTTCCCCGAAGCCTGACACTCACCCGTCCCCTAATCCTAACCCATACGCTAACACTAACCCGCGCCCTCACACGTACGCTGCCCCTAAAGCATTGTCGTAACCACACCTGGACCCTAAACCGTCCCCGTCCCCTAACCCTAACCCTAGCCTGAACCATAAGCCTAAAACTTCCCCGAAGCCTGACACTCACCCGTCCCCTAATCCTAACCCGTACGCTAACACTAACCCGCGCCCTCACACATACGCTCCCCCTAAAGCGTTGTCGTACCCTCACCTCGACCCCAAACCGTCCCCGTCACCTAACCCTAACCCTAGCCCGAACCCTAAGCCTAACACTTGCCCGAAGCCTGACCCTCACCCGTCCCCTAATCCTAACCAGTATGCTAACACTAACCCGCGCCCTCACACGTACGCTCCCCCTAAAGCGTTGTCGTACCCTCACCTGGACCCTAAACCGTCCCCGTCCCCTAACCCTAACCCTAGCCCGAACCCTAAGCCTAACCCTTCCCCGAAGCCTGACACTCACCCGTCCCCTAATCCTAACCCGTACGCTAACACTAACCTGCGCCCTCAGACGTACGCTCCCCCTAAAGCGTTGTCGTACGCTCACCTGGACCCTAAACCGTCCCCGTCCCCTAACCCTAACCCTAGCCCGAACCCTAACCCTAACCCTTGCCCGAAGCCTGATCCTCACCCGTCCCCTAATCCTAACCCGTACGCTAACACTAACCTGCGCCCTCACACGTACACTCCCCCTAAATCTTTGTCGTACCCTCACCTGGACCCTAAACCGTCCCTGTCCCCTAACCCTAACCCTAGCCAGAACCCTAACCCTAACCCTTCCCCGAAGCCTGACCCTCACCCGTCCCCAATCCTAACCCGTACGCTAACACTAACCCACGCCCTCATACGTACGCTCCCCCTAAAGTGTTGTCGTACCCTCAACTGGACCCTAAACCGTCCCCGTCCCCTAACCCTAACCCTAGCCCGAACCCTAAGCCTAACCCTTGCCCGAAGCCTGACCCTCACCCGTCCCCTAATCCTAACCCGTACGCTAACACTAACCCGCGCCCTCACACGTACGCTCCCCCAAAGCGTTGTCGTACCCTCACCTGGACCCTAAACCGTCCCCGTCCCCTAACCCTAATCCTAGCCCGAACCCTAAGCCTAACACTTCCCCGAAGCCTGACCCTCAGCCGTCCCCTAATCCTAACCCGTACGTTAACACTAACCCGCGCCCTCACACATACACTCCCCCTAAAGCGTTGTCGTACCCTCACCTGGACCCTAAACCGTCCCTGTCCCCTAACCCTAACCCTAGCCCGAACCCTAACCCTAACACTTGCCCGAAGCCTGACCCTCACCCGTCCCCTAATCCTAACCCGTACGCTAACACTAACCTGCGCCCTCACACGTACGCTCCCCCTAAAGCGTTGTCGTACCCTCACCTGGACCCTAAACCGTACCCGTCCCCTAACCCTAACCCTAGCCCGAACCCTAACCCTAACCCTTCCCCGAAGCCTGACCCTCACCCGTCCCCTAATCCTAACCCGTACGCTAACACTAACCCGCGCCCTCACACATACGCTCCCCCTAAAGCGTTGTCGTACCCTCACCTGGACCCTAAACCGTCCCCGTCCCCTAACCCTAACCCTAGCCCGAACCCTAACCCTAAACCTTCCCCGAAGCCTGACCCTCACCCGTCCCCTAATCCTAACCCGTACGCTAACACTAACCTGCGCCCTCACACGTACGCTGCCCCTAAAGCGTTGTTGTACCCTCACCTGGACCCCAAACCGGCCCCTTCCCCTAACCCTAACCCTAGCCCGAAACATAAGCCTAACACGTCCCCGAAGCCTGACCCTCACCCGTCCCCTAATCCTAACCCGTTCGCTAACACTAACCCGCGCCCTCACACGTGCGCTCCCCCTAAAGCATTGTCGTACCCTCACCTGGACCCTAAACCGTCCCCGTCCCCTAACCCTAACCCTAGCCCGAACCCTAACCCTAACCCTTCCCTGAAGCCTGACCCTCACCCGTCCGCTAATCTTAACCCGTACGCTAACACTAACCCGCGCCCTCACACGTACACTGCCCCTAAAGCGTTGTCGTACCCTCACCTGGACCCTAAACCGTCCCCGTCCCCTAACCCTAACCCTAGCCCGAACCATAAACCTAACACTTCCCCAAAGCCTGACACTCACCCGTCCCCTAATCCTAACCCGTACGCTAACACTAACCCGCGCCCTCACACGTACGCTCCCCCTAAAGCGTTGTCGTACCCTCACCTGGACCCTAAACCGTCCCCGTCCCCTAACCCTAACCCTAGCCCGAACCCTAAGCCTAACCCTTGCCCGAAGCCTGACCCTCACCCGTCCCCTAATCCTAACCCGTACGCTAACACTAACCCGCGCCCTCACACGTGCGCTCCCCATAAAGCGTTGTCATACCCTCACCTGGACCCTAAACCGTCTCCGTCCCCTAACCCTAACCCTAGCCCGAACCCTAACCCTAACCCTTCCACGAAGCCTGACCCTCACCCGTCCCCTAATCCTAACCCGTACGCTAACACTAACCCGCGCCCTCACACGTACGCTCCCCCTAAAGCGTTGTCGTACCCTCACCTGGACCCTAAACCGTGCCCGTCCCCTAACCCTAACCCTAGCCCGAACCATAAGCCTAACACTTCCCCGAAGCCTGACACTCACCCGTCCCCTAATCCTAACCCGTACTCTAACACTAACCCGCGCCCTCACACATACACTCCCCCTAAAGCGTTGTCGTACCCTCACATGGACCCTAAACCGTCCCCGTCCCCTAAACCTAACCCTAGCCCGAAACCTAACCCTAACACTTGCCCGAAGCCTGACCCTCACCCGTCCCCTAATCCTAACCCGCACGCTAACACTAACCCGCGCCCTCACACGTCTGCTCCCCCTAAAGCGTTGTCGTACCCTCACCTGGACCCTAAACCGTCCCCGTCCCCTAACCCTAACCCTAGCCCAAACCATAAGCCTAACACTTCCCCGAAGCCTGACACTCACCCGTACCCTAATCCTAACCCGTACGCTAACACTAACCCGCGCCCTCACACGTACGCTCCTCCTAAAGCGTTGTCGTACCCTCACCTGGACCCTAAACCGTCCCCGTCCCCTAACCCTAACCCTAGCCCGAACCCTAAGCCTAACCCTTCCCCGAAGCCTGACACTCACCCGTCCCCTAATCCTAACCCATACGCTAACACTAACCCGCGCCCTCACACGTACGCTGCCCCTAAAGCATTGTCGTAACCACACCTGGACCCTAAACCGTCCCCGTCCCCTAACCCTAACCCTAGCCTGAACCATAAGCCTAAAACTTCCCCGAAGCCTGACACTCACCCGTCCCCTAATCCTAACCCGTACGCTAACACTAACCCGCGCCCTCACACATACGCTCCCCCTAAAGCGTTGTCGTACCCTCACCTCGACCCCAAACCGTCCCCGTCACCTAACCCTAAACCTAGCCCGAACCATAAGCCTAACCCTTCCCCGAAGCCTGACACTCACCCGTCCCCTAATCCTAACCCGTACGCTAACACTAACCCGCGCCCTCACACGTACGCTCCCCCTAAAGCTTTGTCGTACCCTCACCTGGACCCTAAACCGTCCCCGTCCCCTAACCCTAACCCTAGCCCGAACCCTAACCCTAACCCTTCCCCGAAGCCTGACCCTCACCCGTCCCCTAATCCTAACCCGTACGCTAACACTAACCCGCGCCGTCACACGTCTGCTCCCCCTAAAGCGTTGTCGTACCCTCACCTGGACCCTAAACCGTCCCCGTCCCCTAACCCTAACCCTAGCCCGAACCATAAACCTAACAGTTCCCCGAAGCCTGACACTCACCCGTCCCCTAATCCTAACCCGTACGCTAACACTAAGCCGCGCTCTCACACGTACGCTCCCCCTAAAGCATTTTCGTACCCTCACCTGGACCTCAAACCGTCCCCGTCCCCTAACCCTAACCCTAGCCCGAACCATAACCCTAACCCTTCCCCAAAGCCTGACCCACACCCGTCCCCTAATCCTAAGCCATACGCTAACACTATCCGGCGCCCTCACACGTACGCTCCACCTAAAGCGTTGTCGTACCCTCACTTGGACCGTAAACCGTCCCCGTCCCCTAACCCTAACCCTAGCCCGAACCCTAAGCCTAACCCTTGCCCGAAGCCTGACCCTCACCCGTCCCCTAATCCTAACCCGTACGCTAACACTAACCTGCGCCCTCAGACGTACGCTCCCCCTAAAGCGTTGTCGTACGCTCACCTGGACCCTAAACCGTCCCCGTCCCCTAACCCTAACCCTAGCCCGAACCCTAACCCTAACCCTTGCCCGAAGCCTGACCCTCACCCGTCCCCTAATCCTAACCCGTACGCTAACACTAACCTGCGCCCTCACACGTACACTCCCCCTAAATCTTTGTCGTACCCTCACCTGGACCCTAAACCGTCCCCGTCCCCTAACCCTAACCCTAGCCCGAACCCTAACCCTAACCCTTCCCCGAAGCCTGACCCTCACCCGTCCCCTAATCCTAACCCGTACGCTAACACTAACCTGCGCCCTCACACGTACGCTGCCCCTAAAGCGTTGTTGTACCCTCACCTGGACCCCAAACCGGCCCCTTCCCCTAACCCTAACCCTAGCCCGAAACATAAGCCTAACACGTCCCCGAAGCCTGACCCTCACCCGTCCCCTAATCCTAACCCGTTCGCTAACACTAACCCGCGCCCTCACACGTGCGCTCCCCCTAAAGCATTGTCGTACCCTCACCTGGACCCTAAACCGTCCCCGTCCCCTAACCCTAACCCTAGACCGAACCCTAAGCCTAACCCTTGCCCGAAGCCTGACCCTCACTCGTCCCCTAATCCTAACCCGTACGCTAACACTAACCCGCGCCCTCACACGTACGCTCCCCCAAAGCGTTGTCGTACCCTCACCTGGACCCTAAACCGTCCCCGTCCCCTAACCCTAATCCTAGCCCGAACCCTAAGCCTAACACTTCCCCGAAGCCTGACCCTCAGCCGTCCCCTAATCCTAACCCGTACGTTAACACTAACCTGCGCCCTCACACATACACTCCCCCTAAAGCGTTGTCGTACCCTCACCTGGACCCTAAACCGTCCCTGTCCCCTAACCCTAACCCTAGCCCGAACCCTAACCCTAACACTTGCCCGAAGCCTGACCCTCACCCGTCCCCTAATCCTAACCCGTACGCTAACACTAACCTGCGCCCTCACACGTACGCTCCCCCTAAAGCGTTGTCGTACCCTCACCTGGACCCTAAACTGTACCCGTCCCCTAACCCTAACCCTAGCCCGAACCCTAACCCTAACCTTTCCCCGAAGCCTGACCCTCACCCGTCCCCTAATCCTAACCCGTACGCTAACACTAACCCGCGCCCTCACACGTACGCTCCCCCTAAAGCGTTGTCCTACCCTCACCTGGACCCTAAACCGTCCCCGTCTCCTAACCCTAACCCTAGCCCGAACCCTAACCCTAACCCTTCCCCGAAGCCTGACCCTCACCCGTCCCCTAATCCTAACCCGTACGCTAACACCAACCTGCGCCCTCACACGTACGCTGCCCCTAAAGCGTTCTTGTACCCTCACCTGGACCCAAAACCGTCTCTGTCCCCTAACCCTAACCCTAGCCCGAACCCTAACCCTAACCCTTCCACGAAGCCTGACCCTCACCCGTCCCCTAATGCTAACCCGTACGCTAACACTAAACCGCGCCCTCACACGTACGCTCCCCCTAAAGCGTTGTCGTACCCTCACCTGGACCCTAAACCGTGCCCGTCCCCTAACCCTAACCCTAGCCCGAACCATAAGCCTAACACTTCCCCGAAGCCTGACACTCACCCGTCCCCTAATCCTAACCCGTACTCTAACACTAACCCGCGCCCTCACACATACACTCCCCCTAAAGCGTTGTCGTACCCTCACATGGACCCTAAACCGTCCCCGTCCCCTAAACCTAACCCTAGCCCGAAACCTAACCCTAACACTTGCCCGAAGCCTGACCCTCACCCGTCCCCTAATCCTAACCCGCACGCTAACACTAACCCGCGCCCTCACACGTCTGCTCCCCCTAAAGCGTTGTCGTACCCTCACCTGGACCCTAAACCGTCCCCGTCCCCTAACCCTAACCCTAGCCCAAACCATAAGCCTAACACTTCCCCGAAGCCTGACACTCACCCGTACCCTAATCCTAACCGGTACGCTAACACTAAGCCGCGCTCTCACACGTACGCTCCCCCTAAAGCGTTGTCGTACCCTCACCTGGACCCCAAACCTTCCCCATTCCCTAACCCTCACCCTAGCCCGAACCCTAACCCTAACACTTGCCCGAAGCCTGACCCTCACCCGTCCCCTAATCCTAACCCGTACGCTAACACTAACCCGCGCCCTCACACGTACGCTCCTCCTAAAGCGTTGTCGTACCCTCACCTGGACCCTAAACCGTCCCCGTCCCCTAACCCTAACCCTAGCCCGAACCCTAAGCCTAACCCTTCCCCGAAGCCTGACACTCACCCGTCCCCTAATCCTAACCCATAGGCTAACACTAACCCGCGCCCTCACACGTACGCTGCCCCTAAAGCATTGTCGTACCCACACCTGGACCCTAAACCGTCCCCGTCCCCTAACCCTAACCCTAGCCTGAACCATAAGCCTAAAACTTCCCCGAAGCCTGACACTCACCCGTCCCCTAATCCTAACCAGTACGCTAACACTAACCCGCGCCCTCACACATACGCTCCCCCTAAAGCGTTGTCGTACCCTCACCTTGACCCCAAACCGTCCCCGTCACCTAACCCTAAACCTAGCCCGAACCATAAGCCTAACCCTTCCCCGAAGCCTGACACTCACCCATCCCCTAATCCTAACCCGTACGCTAACACTAACCCGCGCCCTCACACGTACGCTCCCCCTAAAGCGTTGTCGTACCCTCACCTGGACCCTAAACCGTCCCCGTCCCCTATCCCTAACCCTAGCCCGAACCCTAACCCTAACCCTTCCCCGAAGCCTGACCCTCACCCGTCCCCTAATCCTAACCCGTACGCTAACACTAACCCGCGCCGTCACACATCTGCTCCCCCTAAAGCGTTGTCGTACCCTCACCTGGACCCTAAACCGTCCCCGTCCCCTAACCCTAACCCTAGCCCGAACCATAAACCTAACACTTCCCCGAAGCCTGACACTCACCCGTCCCCTAATCCTAACCCGTACGCTAACACTAAGCCGCGCTCTCACACGTACGCTCCCCCTAAAGCATTTTCGTACCCTCACCTGGACCTCAAACCGTCCCCGTCCCCTAACCCTAACCCTAGCCCGAACCATAACCCTAACCCTTCCCCAAAGCCTGACCCACACCCGTCCCCTAATCCTAAGCCATACGCTAACACTATCCTGCGCCCAAACACGTACGCTCCCCCTAAAGCGTTGTCGTACCCTCACTTGGACCGTAAACCGTCCCCGTCCCCTAAACCTAACCCTAGCCCGAACCCTAAGCCTAACCCTTGCCCGAAGCCTGACCCTCACCCGTCCCCTAATCCTAACCCGTACGCTAACACTAACCTGCGCCCTCAGACGTACGCTCCCCCTAAAGCGTTGTCGTACGCTCACCTGGACCCTAAACCGTCCCCGTCCCCTAACCCTAACCCTAGCCCGAACCCTAACCCTAACCCTTGCCCGAAGCCTGACCCTCACCCGTCCCCTAATCCTAACCCGTACGCTAACACTAACCTGCGCCCTCACACGTACACTCCCCCTAAATCTTTGTCGTACCCTCACCTGGACCCTAAACCGTCCCTGTCCCCTAACCCTAACCCTAGCCCGAACCCTAACCCTAACCCTTCCCCGAAGCCTGACCCTCACCCGTCCCCAATCCTAAACCGTACGCTAACACTAACCCACGCCCTCATACGTACGCTCCCCCTAAAGTGTTGTCGTACCCTCAACTGGACCCTAAACCGTCCCCGTCCCCTAACACTAACCCTAGCCCGAACCCTAAGCCTAACACTTGTCCGAAGCCTGACCCTCACCCGTCCCCTAATCCTAACCCGTACGCTAACACTAACCCGCGCCCTCACACGTATGCTCCCCCAAAGCGTTGTCGTACCCTCACCTGGACCCTAAACCGTCCCCGTCCCCTAACCCTAATCCTAGCCCGAACCCTAAGCCTAACAATTCCCCGAAGCCTGACCCTCAGCCGTCCCCTAATCCTAACCCGTACGTTAACACTAACCCGCGCCCTCACACATACACTCCCCCTAAAGCGTTGTCGTACACTCACCTGGACCCTAAACCGTCCCTGTCCCCTAACCCTAACCCTAGCCCGAACCCTAACCCTAACACTTGCCCGAAGCCTGACCCTCACCCGTCCCCTAATCCTAACCCGTACGCTAACACTAACCCGCGCCCTCACACGTACGCTCCCCCTAAAGTGTTGTCGTACCCTCACCTGGACCCTAAACCGTCCCCGTCCCCTAACCCTAACCCTAGCCCGAACCCTAACCCTAACCCTTCCCTGAAGCCTGACCCTCACCCGTCCGCTAATCCTAACCCGTACGCTAACACTAACCCGCGCCCTCACACGTACACTGCCCCTAAAGCGTTGTCATACCCTCACCTGGACCCTAAACCGTCCCCGTCCCCTAACCCTAACCCTAGCCCGAACCATAAGCCTAACACTTCCCCAAAGCCTGACACTCACCCGTCCCCTAATCCTAACCCGTACGCTAACACTAACCCGCGCCCTCACACATACACTCCCCCTAAAGCGTTGTCGTACCCTCACATGGACCCTAAACCGTCCCCGTCCCCTAAACCTAACCCTAGCCCGAAACCTAACCCTAACACTTGCCCGAAGCCTGACCCTCACCCGTCCCCTAATCCTAACCCGTACGCTAACACTAACCCGCACCCTCACACGTACGCTCCCCCTAAAGCGTTGTCGTACCCTCACCTGGACCCTAAACCGTCCCCGTCCCCTAACCCTAACCCTAGCCCGAACCCTAAGCGTAACCCTTCCCCGTAGCATGACCCTCACCCGTCCCCTAATCCTAACCCGTACGCTAACACTAACCTGCGCCCTCACACGAACGCTTCCACTAAAGCGTTGTCATACACTCACCTGAACCCTAAACCGTCCCCGTCCCCTAACCCTAACCCTAGCCCGAACCATAAGCCTAACACTTCCCCGAAGCCTGACACTCACCCGTCCCCTAATCCTAAACCGTACGCTAACACTAACCCGCGCCCTCACACATACGCTCCCCCTAAAGCGTTGTCGTACCCTCACATCGACCCTAAACCGTCCCCATCCCCTAAACCTAACCCTAGCCCGAACCCTAACCCTAACACTTGCCCGAAGCCTGACCCTCACCCCTCCCCTAATCCTAACCCGTATGCTAACACTAACCCGCGCCCTCACACGTACGCTCCCCCTAAAGCGTTGTCGTACCCTCACCTGGACCCTAAACCATCCCCGTCCCCTAACCCTAACCCTAGACCGAACCTTAAGCCTAACACTTCCCCGAAGCCTGACCCTCACCCGTCCCCTAATCCTAACCCGTACGCTAACACTAACCTGCGCCCTCACACGTACGCTCCCCCTAAAGCGTTGTCGTACCCTCACCTGGACCCTAAACCGTCCCCGTCCCCTAACCCTAACCCTAGCCCGAACCCTAACCTTAACCCTTCCCCGAAGCCTGACCCTCACCCGTCCCCTAATCCTAACCCGTACGCTAACACTAACCCGCGCCCTCACACGTCTGCTCCCCCTAAAGCGTTGTCGTACCCAAACCTGGACCCTAAACCGTCCCCGTCCCCTAACCCTAACCCTAGCCCGAACCATAAGCCTAACACTTCCCCGAAGCCTGACACTCACCCGTCCCCTAATCCTAACCCGTACGCTAACACTAAGCCGCGCTCTCACACGTACGCTCCCCCTAAAGCGTTGTCGTACCCTCACCTGGACCCCAAACCTTCCCCGTTCCCTAACCCTCACCCTAGCCCGAACCCTAACCCTAACACTTGCCCGAAGCCTGACCCTCACCCGTCCCCTATTCCTAACCCGTACGCTAACACTAACCCGCGCCCTCACACGTACGCTCCTCCTAAAGCGTTGTCGTACCCTCACCTGGACCCTAAACCGTCCCTGTCCCCTAACCCTAACCCTAGCCCGAACCCTAAGCCTAACCCTTCCCCGAAGCCTGACACTCACCCGTCCCCTAATCCTAACCCATACGCTAACACTAACCTGCGCCCTCACACGTACGCTCCCCCTAAAGCGTTGTCGTACCCTCACCTGGACCCTAAACCGTCCCCGTCCCCTAACCCTAACCCTAGCCCGAACCCTAACCCTAAACCTTCCCCGAAGCCTGACCCTCACCCGTCCCCTAATCCTAACCCGTACGCTAACACTAACCCGCGCCCTCACACGTCTGCTCCCCCTAAAGCGTTGTCGTACCCTCACCTGGACCCTAAACCGTCCCCGTCCCCTAACCCTAACCCTAGCCCGAACCATAAACCTAACACTTCCCCGAAGCCTGACACTCAACCGTCCCTTAATCCTAACCCGTACGCTTACACTAAGCCGCGCTCTCACACGTACGCTCCCCCTAAAGCGTTTTCGTACCCTCACCTGTACCCCAAACCGTCCCCATCCCCTAACCCTAACCCTAGCCCGAACCATAACCCTAACCCTTCCCCAAAGCCTGACCCACACCCGTCCCCTAATCCTAACCCATACGCTAACACTATCCTCCGCCCTCACACGTACGCTCCCCCTAAAGCGTTGTCGTACCCTCACTTGGACCGTAAACCGTCCCCGTCCCCTAACCCTAATCCTAGCCCGAACCCTAAGCCTAACCCTTGCCCGAAGCCTGACCCTCACCCGTCCCCTAATCCTAACCCGTACGCTAACACTAACCTGCGCCCTCAGACGCACGCTCCCCCTAAAGCGTTGTCGTACGCTCACCTGGACCCTAAACCGTCCCCGTCCCCTAACCCTAACCCTAGCCCGAACCCTAACCCTAACCCTTGCCCGAAGCCTGACCCTCACCCTTCCCCTAATCCTAACCCGTACGCTAACACTAACCTGCGCCCTCACACGTACACTCCCCCTAAATCTTTGTCGTACCCTCACCTGGACCCTAAACCGTCGCCGTCCCCTAACCCTAACCCTAGCCCGAACCCTAACCCTAACCCTTCCCCGAAGCCTGACCCTCACCCGTCCCCAATCCTAACCCGTACGCTAACACTAACCCACGCCCTCATACGTACGCTCCCCCTAAAGTGTTGTCGTACCCTCACCTGGACCCTAAACCGTCCCGTCCCCTAACCCTAACCCTAGCCCGAACCCTAAGCCTAACCCTTGCCCGAAGCCTGACCCTCACCCGTCCCCTAATCCTAACCCGTACGCTAACACTAACCCGCGCCCTCACACGTACGCTCCCCCAAAGCGTTGTCGTACACTCACCTGGACCCTAAACCGTCCCCGTCCCCTAACCCTAATCCTAGCCCGAACCCTAAGCCTAACACTTCCCTGAAGCCTGACCCTCAGCCGTCCCCTAATCCTAACCCGTACGCTAACACTAACCCGCGCCCTCACACATACACTCCCCCTAAAGCGTTGTCGTACCCTCACCTGGACCCTAAACCGTCCCTGTCACCTAACCCTAACCCTAGCCCGAACCCTAACCCTAACACTTGCCCGAAGCCTGACCCTCACCTGTCCCCTAATCCTAACCCGTACGCTAACACTAACCCGTGCCCTCACACGTACGCTCCCCCTAAAGCGTTGTCGTACCCTCACCTGGACCCTAAACCGTCCCCGTCCCCTAACCCTAACCCTAGACCGAACCCTAAGCCTAACACTTGCCCGAAGCCTGACCCTCACCCGTCCCCTAATCCTAACCCGTACGCTAACACTAACCTGCGCCCTCACACGTACGCTCCCCCTAAAGCGTTGTCGTACCCTCACCTGGACCCTAAACCGTCCCCGTCCCCTAACCCTAACCCTAGCCCGAACCCTAACCCTAACCCTTCCCCGAAGCCTGACCCTCACCCGTCCCCTAATCCTAACCCGTACGCTAACACTAACCCGCGCCCTCACACGTACGCTCCCCCTAAAGCGTTGCCGTACCCTCACCTGGACCCTAAACCGTCCCCGTCTCCTAACCCTAACCCTAGCCCGAACCCTAACCCTAACCCTTCCCCGAAGCCTGACCCTCACCCGTCCCCTAATCCTAACCCGTACGCTAACACTAACCTGCGCCCTCACACGTACGCTGCCCCTAAAGCGTTCTTGTACCCTCACCTGGACCCCAAACCGTCCCTTTCCCCTAACCCTAACCCTAGCCCGAAACATAAGCCTAACACGTCCCCGAAGCCTGACCCTCACCCGTCCCCTAATCCTAACCCGTTCGCTAACACTAACCCGCGCCCTCACACGTGCGCTCCCCCTAAAGCATTGTCGTACCCTCACCTGGACCCTAAACCGTCCCCGTCCCCTAACCCTAACCCTAGCCCGAACCCTAACCCTAACCCTTCCCTGAAGCCTGACCCTCACCCGTCCGCTAATCTTAACCCGTACGCTAACACTAACCCGCGCCCTCACACGTACACTGCCCCTAAAGCGTTGTCGTACCCTCACCTGGACCCTAAACCGTCCCCGTCCCCTAACCCTAACCCTAGCCCGAACCATAAGCCTAACACTTCCCCAAAGCCTGACACTCACCCGTCCCCTAATCCTAACCCGTACGCTAACACTAACCCGCGCCCTCACACGTACGCTCCCCCTAAAGCGTTGTCGTACCCTCACCTGGACCCCAAACCGTCCCCGTCCCCTAACCCTAACCCTAGCCCGAACCCTAAGCCTAACCCTTGCCCGAAGCCTGACCCTCACCAGTCCCCTAATCCTAACCCGTACGCTAACACTAACCCGCGCCCTCACACGTGCGCTCCCCCTAAAGCGTTGTCGTACCCTCACCTGGACCCTAAACCGTCTCCGTCCCCTAACCCTAACCCTAGCCCGAACCCTAACCCTAACACTTCCACGAAGCCTGACCCTCACCCGTCCCCTAATCCTAACCCGTACGCTAACACTAACCCGCGCCCTCACACGTACGCTCCCCCTAAAGCGTTGTCGTACCCTCACCTGGACCCTAAACCGTGCCCGTCCCCTAACCCTAACCCTAGCCCGAACCATAAGCCTAACACTTCCCCGAAGCCTGACACTCACCCGTCCCCTAATCCTAACCCGTACTCTAACACTAACCCGCGCCCTCACACATACACTCCCCCTAAAGTGTTGTCGTACCCTCACATGGACCCTAAACCGTCCCCGTCCCCTAAACCTAACCCTAGCCCGAAACCTAACCCTAACACTTGCCCGAAGCCTGACCCTCACCCGTCCCCTAATCCTAACCCGTACGCTAACACTAAACCGCGCCCTCACACGTACGCTCCCCCTAAAGCGTTGTCGTACCCTCACCTGGACCCTAAACCGTCCCCGTCCCCTAACCCTAACCCTAGCCCGAACCCTAAGCGTAACCCTTCCCCGTAGCATGACCCTCACCCGTCCCCTAATCCTAACCCGTACGCTAACACTAACCTGCGCCCTCACACGAACGCTTCCGCTAAAGCGTTGTCATACACTCACCTGAACCCTAAACCGTCCCTGTCCCCTAACCCTAACCCTAGCCCGAACCCTAAGCCTAACCCTTCCCCGAAGCATGACACTCACTCGTCCCCTAATCCTAACCCGTACGCTAACACTAACACACGCCCTCACACGTACGCTGCCGCTAAAGCGTTGTCGTACCCTCACCTGGACCCTAAACCGTCCCCGTCCCCTAACCCTAACCCTAGCCCGAACCCTAAGCCTAACCCTTCCCCGAAGCCTGACCCTCACCCGTCCCCAATCCTAACCCGTACGCTAACACTAACCCACGCCCTCATACGTACGCTCCCCCTAAAGTGTTGTCGTACCCTCACCTTGACCCTAAACCGTCCCCGTCCCCTAACCCTAACCCTAGCCCGAACCCTAAGCCTAACCCTTGCCCGAAGCCTGACCCTCATCCGTCCCCTAATCCTAACCCGTACGCTAACACTAACCCACGCCCTCACACGTACGCTCCCCCTAAAGCGTTGTCGTACCCTCACCTGGACCCTAAACCGTCCCCGTCCCCTAACCCTAACCCTAGCCCGAACCTTAACCCTAACACTTGCCCGAAGCCTGACACTCACCCGTCCCCTAATCTTAACCCGTACGCTAACACTAACCCGCGCCCTCACACGTACGCTCCCCCTAAAGCGTTGTCGTACCCTCACCTGGACCCTAAACCGTCCCCGTCCCCTAACCCTAACCCTAGACCGAACCCTAAGCCTAACACTTCCCCGAAGCCTGACCCTCACCCGTCCCCTAATCCTAACCCGTACGCTAACACTAACCTGCGCCCTCACACGTACGCTCCCCCTAAAGCGTTGTCGTACCCTCACCTGGACCCTAAACCGTCCCCGTCCCCTAACCCTAACCCTAGCCCGAACCCTAACCCTAACCCTTCCCCGAAGCCTGACCCTCACCCGTCCCGTAATCCTAACCCGTACGCTAACACTAACCCGCGCCCTCACACGTACGCTCCCCCTAAAGCGTTGTCGTACCCTCACCTGGACCCTAAACCATCCCCGTCTCCTAACCCTATCCCTAGCCCGAACCCTAACCCTAACCCTTCCCCGAAGCCTGACACTCACCCGTCCCCTAATCCTAACCCGTACGCTAACACTAACCTGCGCCCTCACACGTACGCTGCCCCTAAAGCGTTTTCGTACCCTCACCTGGACCCCAAACCGTCCCCTTCCCCTAACCCTAACCCTAGCCCGAAACATAAGCCTAACACTTCCCCGAAGCCTGACCCTCACCCGTCCCCTAATCCTAACCCGTACGCTAACACTAACCCGCGCCCTCACACGTGCGCTCCCCCTAAAGCGTTGTCGTACCCTCACCTGGACCCTAAACCGTCCCCGTCCCCTAACCCTAACCCTAGCCCGAACCCTAACCCTAACCCTTCCTTGAAGCCTGACCCTCACCCGTCCGCTAATCCTAACCCGTACGCTAACACTAACCCGCGCCCTCACACGTACACTGCCCCTAAAGCCTTGTCGTACTCTCACCTGGACCCTAAACCGTCCCCGTCCCCTAACCCTAACCCTAGCCCGAACCATAAGCCTAACACTTCCCCAAAGCCTGACACTCACCCGTCCCTTAATCCTAACCCGTATGCTAACACTAACCCGCGCCCTCACACGTACGCTCCCCCTAAAGCGTTGTCGTACCCTCACCTGGACCCCAAACCGTCCCCGTCCCCTAACCCTAACCCTAGCCCGAACCCTAAGCCTAACCCTTGCCCGAAGCCTGACCCTCACCCGTCCCCTAATCCTAACCCGTACGCTAACACTAACCCGCGCCCTCACACGTGCGCTCCCCATAAAGCGTTGTCGTACCCTCACCTGGACCCTAAACCGTCCCCGTCCCCTAACCTTAACCCCAGCCCGAACCCTAACCCTAACCCTTCCCCGAAGCCTGACACTCACCCGTCCCCTAATCCTAACCCGTACGCTAACACTAACCCGCGCCCTCACACGTACGCTCCCCCTAAAGTGTTCTCGTACCCTCACCTGGACCCTAAACCGTCCCCGTCCCCTAACCCTAACCCTAGCCCGAACCATAAGCCTAACACTTCCCCGAAGCCTGACACTCACCCGTCCCCTAATCCTAACCCGTACTCTAACACTAACCCGCGCCCTCACACATACACTCCCCCTAAAGCGTTGTCGTACCCTCACATGGACCCTAAACCGTCCCCGTCCCCTAAACCTAACCCTAACCCTAACCCTAACCCTAACCCTAACCCTAACCCTAACCCTAACCCTAACCCTAACCGAACCTTAAGCCTAACACTTGCCCGAAGCCTGACCCTCACCCGTCCCCTAATCCTAACCCGTACGCTAACACTAACCCGCGCCCTCACACGTACGCTCCCCCTAAAGCGTTGTCGTACCCTCACCTGGACCCTAAACCGTCCCCGTCCCCTAACCCTAACCCTAGCCCGAACCCTAAGCGTAACCCTTCCCCGTAGCATGACCCTCACCCGTCCCCTAATCCTAACCCGTACGCTAACACTAACCTGCGCCCTCACACGAACGCTTCCGCTAAGCGTTGTCATACACTCACCTGAACCCTAAACCGTCCCTGTCCCCTAACCCTAACCCTAGCCCGAACCCTAAGCCTAACACTTTCCCGAAGCATGACCCTCACTCGTCCCCTAATCCTAACCCGTACGCTAACACTAACACGCACCCTCACACGTACGCTGCCCCTAAAGCGTTGTCGTACCCTCACCTGGACCCTAAACCGTCCCCGTCCCCTAACCCTAACCCTAGCCCGAACCATAAGCCTAACACTTCCCCGAAGCCTGACACTCACCCGTCCCCTAATCCTAACCCTTACGCTAACACTAACCCGCGCCCTCACACGTGCGCTCCCCCTAAAGCGTTGTCGTACCCTCACCTTGACCCTAAACCGTCCCCGTCCCCTAACCCTAACCCTAGCCCGAACCCTAACCCTAACTCTTCCCCGAAGCCTGACCCTCACCCGTCCCCTAATCCTAACCCGTACGCTAACACTAACCCGCGCCCTCACACGTATGCTCCCCCTAAAGTGTTGTCGTACCCTCACCTGGACCCTAAACCGTCCCCGTCCCCGTCCCCTAACCCTAGCCCGAACCATAAGCCTAACACTTCCCCGAAGCCTGACACTCACCCGTCCCCTAATCCTAACCCGTACGCTAACACTAACCCGCGCCCTCACACATACGCTCCCCCTAAAGCGTTGTCGTAGCCTCACATCGACCCTAAACCATCCCCGTCCCCTAAACCTAACCCTAGCCCGAAACCTAACCCTAACACTTGCCCGAAGCCTGACCCTCACCCGTCCCCTAATCCTAAACCGTACGCTAACACTAACCCGCGCCCTCACACGTACGCTCCACCTAAAGCGTTGTCGTACCCTCACCTCGACCCTAAACCGTCCCCGTCCCCTAACCCTAACCCTAGACCGAACCCTAAGCGTAACCCTTCCCCGAAGCATGACCCTCACCCGTCCCCTAAACCTAACCCGTACGCTAACACTAACCTGTGCCCTCACACGAACGCTTCCACTAAAGCGTTGTCGTACACTCACCTGAATCCTAAACCGTCCCTGTCCCCTAACCCTAACCCTAGCCCGAACCCTAAGCCTAACCCTTCCCCGAAGCATGAAACTCACCCGTCCCCTAATCCTAACCCGTACGCTAACACTAACCTGCGCCCTCACACGTGCGCTCCCCCTAAAGCGTTGTCGTACCCTCACCTGGACCCTGAACCGTCCCCGTCCCCTAACCCTAACCCTAGCCCGAATCCTAACCCTAACCCTTCCCCGAAGCCTAACACTCAGCCGTCCCCTAATCCTAACCCGTACGCTAACACTAACATGCACCCTCACACGTACGCTCCCCCGAAAGCGTTGTCGTACCCTCACCTGGACCCTAAACCGTCTCCGTCCCCTAACCCTAACCCTAGCCCAAACCCTAAGCCTAACCCTTGCCCGAAGCCTGACCCTCACCCGTCACCTAATCCTAACCCGTACGCTAACAATAACCCGCGCCCTCACACGTAAGCTCCCCCTAAAGCGTTGTCGTACCCTCACCTGGACCCTAAACCATCCCCGTCCCCTAACCCTAACCCTAGCCCGAACCCTAAGCCTAACACTTGCCCGAAGCCTGACCCTCACCCGTCACCTAATCCTAACCCGTACGGTAACAATAACACGCGCCCTCACACGTACGCTCCCCCTAAAGCGTTGTCGTACCCTCACCTGGACACTAAACCTTCCCCGTCCCCTAACCCTAACCCTAGCCCGAAACATAAGCCTAACACTTCCACGAAGCCTGACACTCACCCGTCCCCTAATCCTAACCCGTACGCTAACACTAACCCGCGCCCTCACACGTACGCTCCCCCTAAAGCGTTGTCGTACCCTCACCTGGACCCCAAACCGTCCCCGTCCCCTAACCCTAACCCTAGCCCGAACCATAAGCCTAACCCTTCCCCGAAACCTGACCCTCAGCCGTCCCCTAATCCTAACCCGTACGCTAACACTAACCCGTGCCCTCACACATACGCTCCCCCTAAAGCGTTGTCGTACCCTCACCTGGACCCTACACCGTCCCCGTCCCCTAACCCTAACCCTAGCCCGAACCCTAACCCTAACCCCTCCCCGAAGCCTGACCTTCACATGTCCCCGAATCCTAACCCGTACGCTAACACTAACCCGCGCCCTCACACGTACGCTCCCCCTAAAGCGTTGTCGTACCCTCACCTGGACCCTAAACCGTCCCCGTCCCCTAACCCTAACCCTAGCCCGAACCATAAGCCTAACACTTCCCCGAAACCTGACACTCACCCGTACCCTAATCCTAACCCGTACGCTAACACTAACCCGCGCCCTCACACATACGCTCCCCCTAAAGCGTTGTCGTACCCTCACCTGGACCCTAAACCGTCCCCGTCCCCTAACCCTAACCCTAGCCCGAACCCTAACCCTAACCCTTCACCAAAGCCTGACCCTCACCCGTCCCCTAATCCTAACCCGTACGCTAACACTATCCCGCGCGCTCACACGTACGCTCCCCCTAAAGCGTTGTCGTACCCTCACCTGGACCGTAAACCGTCCCCGACCCCTAACCCTAACCCTAGCCCGAACCCTAAGCCTAACCCTTCTCCGAAGCATGACCCTCACCCACTCCCTAATCCTAACACGTACACTAACACTAACCTGCGCCCTCACACGTACGCTCCCCCTAAAGCGTTGTCGTACCCTCACCTGGACCCCAAACCGTCCCCGTCCCCTAACCCTAACCCTAGCCCGAACCATAAGCCTAACCCTTCCCCGAAACCTGACCCTCACCCGTCCCCTAATCCTAACCCGTACGCTAACACTAACCCGCGCCCTCACACGTACGCTCCCCCTAAAGCGTTGTCGTACCCTCACCTGGACCCTACACCGTCCCCGTCCCCTAACCCTAACCCTAGCCCGAAACATAAGCCTAACACTTCCCCGAAGCCTGACACTCACCCGTCCCCTAATCCTAACCCGTACGCTAACACTAACCCGCGCTCTCACACATACGCTCCCCCTAAAGCGTTGTCGTACCCTCACCTGGACCCCAAACCGTCCCCGTCCCCAACCCTAACCCTAGCCCGAACCCTAAGCCTAACCCTTGCCCGAAGCCTGACCCTCACCCGTCCCCTAATCCTAACCCGTACGCTAACACTAACCCGCGCCCTCACACGTGCGCTCCCCCTAAAGCGTTGTAGTACCCTCACCTGGACCCTAAACCGTCCCCGTCCCCTAAACCTACCCCTAGCCCGAACCCTAACCCTAACCCTTCCCCGAAGCCTGACCCTCACCCGTCCCCTAATCCTAACCCGTACGCTAACACTAACCTGCGCCCTCACACGTACGCTGCCCCTAAAGCGTTGTCGTACCCTCACCTGGACCCCAAACCGTCCCCGTCCCCTAACCCTAACCCTAGCCCGAAACAAAAGCCTAACACTTCCCCGAAGCCTGACACTCACCCGTCCCCTAATCCTAACCCGTACTCTAACACTAACCCGCGCCCTCACACATACACTCCCCCTAAAGCGTTGTCGTACCCACACATGGACCCTAAACCGTCCCCGTCCCCTAAACCTAACCCTAGCCCGAAACCTAACCCTAACACTTGCCCGAAGCCTGACCCTCACCCGTCCCCTAATCCTAACCCGTACGCTAACACTAAACCGCGCCCTCACACGTACGCTCCCCCTAAAGCGTTGTCGTACCCTCACCTGGACCCTAAACCGTCCCCGTCCCCTAACCCTAACCCTAGCCCGAACCCTAAGCGTAACCCTTCCCCGTAGCATGACCCTCACCCGTCCCCTAATCCTAACCCGTACGCTAACACTAACCTGCGCCCTCACACGTACGCTCCCCCTAAAGCGTTGTCGTACCCTCACCTGGACCCTAAACCGTCCCCGTCCCCTAACCCTAACCCTAGCCCGAACCATAAGCCTAACACTTCCCCAAAGCCTGACACTCACCCGTCCCTTAATCCTAACCCGTACGCTAACACTAACCCGCGCCCTCACACGTACGCTCCCCCTAAAGCGTTGTCGTACCCTCACCTGGACCCCAAACCGTCCCCGTCCCCTAACCCTAACCCTAGCCCGAACCCTAAGCCTAACCCTTGCCCGAAGCCTGACCCTCACCCGTCCCCTAATCCTAACCCGTACGCTAACACTAACCCGCGCCCTCACACGTGCGCTCCCCATAAAGCGTTGTCGTACCCTCACCTGGACCCTAAACCGTCCCCGTCCCCTAACCTTAACCCTAGCCCGAACCCTAACCCTAACCCTTCCCCGAAGCCTGACACTCACCCGTCCCCTAATCCTAACCCGTACGCTAACACTAACCCGCGCCCTCACACGTACGCTCCCCCTAAAGTGTTCTCGTACCCTCACCTGGACCCTAAACCGTCCCCGTCCCCTAACCCTAACCCTAGCCCGAACCATAAGCCTAACACTTCCCCGAAGCCTGACACTCACCCGTCCCCTAATCCTAACCCGTACTCTAACACTAACCCGCGCCCTCACACATACACTCCCCCTAAAGCGTTGTCGTACCCTCACATGGACCCTAAACCGTCCCCGTCCCCTAAACCTAACCCTAACCCTAACCATAACCCTAACCCTAACCCTAACCCTAACCGAACCTTAAGCCTAACACTTGCCCGAAGCCTGACCCTCACCCGTCCCCTAATCCTAACCCGTACGCTAACACTAACCCGCGCCCTCACACGTACGCTCCCCCTAAAGCGTTGTCGTACCCTCACCTGGACCCTAAACCGTCCCCGTCCCCTAACCCTAACCCTAGCCCGAACCCTAAGCGTAACCCTTCCCCGTAGCATGACCCTCACCCGTCCCCTAATCCTAACCCGTACGCTAACACTAACCTGCGCCCTCACACGAACGCTTCCGCTAAGCGTTGTCATACACTCACCTGAACCCTAAACCGTCCCTGTCCCCTAACCCTAACCCTAGCCCGAACCCTAAGCCTAACACTTGCCCGAAGCATGACCCTCACTCGTCCCCTAATCCTAACCCGTACGCTAACACTAACACGCACCCTCACACGTACGCTGCCCCTAAAGCGTTGTCGTACCCTCACCTGGACCCTAAACCGTCCCCGTCCCCTAACCCTAACCCTAGCCCGAACCATAAGCCTAACACTTCCCCGAAGCCTGACACTCACCCGTCCCCTAATCCTAACCCTTACGCTAACACTAACCCGCGCCCTCACACGTGCGCTCCCCCTAAAGCGTTGTCGTACCCTCACCTTGACCCTAAACCGTCCCCGTCCCCTAACCCTAACCCTAGCCCGAACCCTAACCCTAACTCTTCCCCGAAGCCTGACCCTCACCCGTCCCCTAATCCTAACCCGTACGCTAACACTAACCCGCGCCCTCACACGTATGCTCCCCCTAAAGCGTTGTCGTACCCTCACCTGGACCCTAAACCGTCCCCGTCCCCGTCCCCTAACCCTAGCCCGAACCCTAAGCCTAACCCTTCCCCGAAGCATGACCCTCACTCGTCCCCTAATCCTAACCCGTACGCTAACACTAACACACGCCCTCACACGTACGCTGCCGCTAAAGCGTTGTCGTACCCTCACCTGGACCCTAAACCGTCCCAGTCCCCTAACCCTAACCCTAGCCCGAACCCTAAGCCTAACCCTTCCCCGAAGCCTGACCCTCACCCGTCCCCAATCCTAACCCGTACGCTAACACTAACCCACGCCCTCATACGTACGCTCCCCCTAAAGTGTTGTCGTACCCTCACCTTGACCCTAAACCGTCCCCGTCCCCTAACCCTAACCCTAGCCCGAACCCTAAGCCTAACCCTTGCCCGAAGCCTGACCCTCATCCGTCCCCTAATCCTAACACGTACGCTAACACTAACCCGCGCCCTCACACGTACGCTCCCCCTAAAGCGTTGTCGTACCCTCACCTGGACCCTAAACCGTCCCCGTCCCCTAACCCTAACCCTAGCCCGAAACCTAACCCTAACCCTTCCTTGAAGCCTGACCCTCACCCGTCCGCTAATCCTAACCCGTACGCTAACACTAACCCGGGCCCTCACACGTACACTGCCCCTAAAGCGTTGTCGTACTCTCACCTGGACCCTAAACCGTCCCCGTCCCCTAACCCTAACCCTAGCCCGAACCATAAGCCTAACACTTCCCCAAAGCCTGACACTCACCCGTCCCTTAATCCTAACCCGTACGCTAACACTAACCCGCGCCCTCACACGTACGCTCCCCCTAAAGCGTTGTCGTACCCTCACCTGGACCCCAAACCGTCCCCGTCCCCTAACCCTAACCCTAGCCCGAACCCTAAGCCTAACCCTTGCCCGAAGCCTGACCCTCACCCGTCCCCTAATCCTAACCCGTACGCTAACACTAACCCGCGCCCTCACACGTGCGCTCCCCATAAAGCGTTGTCGTACCCTCACCTGGACCCTAAACCGTCCCCGTCCCCTAACCTTAACCCTAGCCCGAACCCTAACCCTAACCCTTCCCCGAAGCCTGACACTCACCCGTCCCATAATCCTAACCCGTACGCTAACACTAACCCGCGCCCTCACACGTACGCTCCCCCTAAAGTGTTCTCGTACCCTCACCTGGACCCTAAACCGTCCCCGTCCCCTAACCCTAACCCTAGCCCGAACCATAAGCCTAACACTTCCCCGAAGCCTGACACTCACCCGTCCCCTAATCCTAACCCGTACTCTAACACTAACCCGCGCCCTCACACATACACTCCCCCTAAAGCGTTGTCGTACCCTCACATGGACCCTAAACCGTCCCCGTCCCCTAAACCTAACCCTAACCCTAACCCTAACCCTAACCCTAACCCTAACCCTAACCGAACCTTAAGCCTAACACTTGCCCGAAGCCTGACCCTCACCCGTCCCCTAATCCTAACCCGTACGCTAACACTAACCCGCGCCCTCACACGTACGCTCCCCCTAAAGCGTTGTCGTACCCTCACCTGGACCCTAAACCGTCCCCGTCCCCTAACCCTAACCCTAGCCCGAACCCTAAGCGTAACCCTTCCCCGTAGCATGACCCTCACCCGTCCCCTAATCCTAACCCGTACGCTAACACTAACCTGCGCCCTCACACGAACGCTTCCGCTAAGCGTTGTCATACACTCACCTGAACCCTAAACCGTCCCTGTCCCCTAACCCTAACCCTAGCCCGAACCCTAAGCCTAACACTTGCCCGAAGCATGACCCTCACTCGTCCCCTAATCCTAACCCGTACGCTAACACTAACACGCACCCTCACACGTACGCTGCCCCTAAAGCGTTGTCGTACCCTCACCTGGACCCTAAACCGTCCCCGTCCCCTAACCCTAACCCTAGCCCGAACCATAAGCCTAACACTTCCCCGAAGCCTGACACTCACCCGTCCCCTAATCCTAACCCTTACGCTAACACTAACCCGCGCCCTCACACGTGCGCTCCCCCTAAAGCGTTGTCGTACCCTCACCTTGACCCTAAACCGTCCCCGTCCCCTAACCCTAACCCTAGCCCGAACCCTAACCCTAACTCTTCCCCGAAGCCTGACCCTCACCCGTCCCCTAATCCTAACCCGTACGCTAACACTAACCCGCGCCCTCACACGTATGCTCCCCCTAAAGCGTTGTCGTACCCTCACCTGGACCCTAAACCGTCCCCGTCCCCGTCCCCTAACCCTAGCCCGAACCCTAAGCCTAACCCTTCCCCGAAGCATGACCCTCACTCGTCCCCTAATCCTAACCCGTACGCTAACACTAACACACGCCCTCACACGTACGCTGCCGCTAAAGCGTTGTCGTACCCTCACCTGGACCCTAAACCGTCCCCGTCCCCTAACCCTAACCCTAGCCCGAACCCTAAGCCTAACCCTTCCCCGAAGCCTGACCCTCACCCGTCCCCTAATCCTAAACCGTACGCTAACACTAACCCGCGCCCTCACACGTACGCTCCCCCTAAAGCGTTGTCGTACCCTCACCTCGACCCTAAACCGTCCCCGTCCCCTAACCCTAACCCTAGACCGAACCCTAAGCGTAACCCTTCCCCGAAGCATGACCCTCACCCGTCCCCTAAACCTAACCCGTACGCTAACACTAACCTGTGCCCTCACACGAACGCTTCCACTAAAGCGTTGTCGTACACTCACCTGAACCCTAAACCGTCCCTGTCCCCTAACCCTAACCCTAGCCCGAACCCTAAGCCTAACCCTTCCCCGAAGCATGAAACTCACCCGTCCCCTAATCCTAACCCGTACGCTAACACTAACCTGCGCCCTCACACGTGCGCTCCCCCTAAAACGTTGTCGTACCCTCACCTGGACCCTGAACCGTCCCCGTCCCCTAACCCTAACCCTAGCCCGAATCCTAACCCTAACCCTTCCCCGAAGCCTAACACTCAGCCGTCCCCTAATCCTAACCCGTACGCTAACACTAACACGCACCCTCACACGTACGCTCCCCCGAAAGCGTTGTCGTACCCTCACCTGGACCCTAAACCATCCCCGTCCCCTAACCCTAACCCTAGCCCGAACCCTAAGCCTAACACTTGCCCGAAGCCTGACCCTCACCCGTCACCTAATCCTAACCCGTACGGTAACAATAACACGCGCCCTCACACGTACGCTCCCCCTAAAGCGTTGTCGTACCCTCACCTGGACACTAAACCGTCCCCGTCCCCTAACCCTAACCCTAGCCCGAACCATAAGCCTAACACTTCCCCAAAGCCTGACACTCACCCGTCCCTTAATCCTAACCCGTACGCTAACACTAACCCGCGCCCTCACACGTACGCTCCCCCTAAAGCGTTGTCGTACCCTCACCTGGACCCCAAACCGTCCCCGTCCCCTAACCCTAACCCTAGCCCGAACCCTAAGCCTAACCCTTGCCCGAAGCCTGACCCTCACCCGTCCCCTAATCCTAACCCGTACGCTAACACTAACCCGCGCCCTCACACGTGCGCTCCCCATAAAGCGTTGTCGTACCCTCACCTGGACCCTAAACCTTCCCCGTCCCCTAACCTTAACCCTAGCCCGAACCCTAACCCTAACCCTTCCCCGAAGCCTGACACTCACCCGTCCCCTAATCCTAACCCGTACGCTAACACTAACCCGCGCCCTCACACGTACGCTCCCCCTAAAGTGTTCTCGTACCCTCACCTGGACCCTAAACCGTCCCCGTCCCCTAACCCTAACCCTAGCCCGAACCATAAGCCTAACACTTCCCCGAAGCCTGACACTCACCCGTCCCCTAATCCTAACCCGTACTCTAACACTAACCCGCGCCCTCACACATACACTCCCCCTAAAGCGTTGTCGTACCCTCACATGGACCCTAAACCGTCCCCGTCCCCTAAACCTAACCCTAACCCTAACCCTAACCCTAACCCTAACCCTAACCCTAACCGAACCTTAAGCCTAACACTTGCCCGAAGCCTGACCCTCACCCGTCCCCTAATCCTAACCCGTACGCTAACACTAACCCGCGCCCTCACACGTACGCTCCCGCTAAAGCGTTGTCGTACCCTCACCTGGACCCTAAACCGTCCCCGTCCCCTAACCCTAACCCTAGCCCGAACCCTAAGCGTAACCCTTCCCCGTAGCATGACCCTCACCCGTCCCCTAATCCTAACCCGTACGCTAACACTAACCTGCGCCCTCACACGAACGCTTCCGCTAAGCGTTGTCATACACTCACCTGAACCCTAAACCGTCCCTGTCCCCTAACCCTAACCCTAGCCCGAACCCTAAGCCTAACACTTTCCTGAAGCATGACCCTCACTCGTCCCCTAATCCTAACCCGTACGCTAACACTAACACGCACCCTCACACGTACGCTGCCCCTAAAGCGTTGTCGTACCCTCACCTGGACCCTAAACCGTCCCCGTCCCCTAACCCTAACCCTAGCCCGAACCATAAGCCTAACACTTCCCCGAAGCCTGACACTCACCCGTCCCCTAATCCTAACCCTTACGCTAACACTAACCCGCGCCCTCACACGTGCGCTCCCCCTAAAGCATTGTCGTACCCTCACCTTGACCCTAAACCGTCCCCGTCCCCTAACCCTAACCCTAGCCCGAACCCTAACCCTAACTCTTCCCCGAAGCCTGACCCTCACCCGTCCCCTAATCCTAACCCGTACGCTAACACTAACCCGCGCCCTCACACGTATGCTCCCCCTAAAGCGTTGTCGTACCCTCACCTGGACCCTAAACCGTCCCCGTCCCCGTCCCCTAACCCTAGCCCGAACCATAAGCCTAACACTTCCCCGAAGCCTGACCCTCACCCGTCCCCTAATCCTAACCCGTACGCTAACACTAACCCGCGCCCTCACACATACGCTCCCCCTAAAGCGTTGTCGTAGCCTCACATCGACCCTAAACCATCCCCGTCCCCTAAACCTAACCCTAGCCCGAAACCTAACCCTAACACTTGCCCGAAGCCTGACCCTCACCCGTCCCCTAATCCTAAACCGTACGCTAACACTAACCCGCGCCCTCACACGTACGCTCCCCCTAAAGCGTTGTCGTACCCTCACCTCGACCCTAAACCGTCCCCGTCCCCTAACCCTAACCCTAGACCGAACCCTAAGCGTAACCCTTCCCCGAAGCATGACCCTCACCCGTCCCCTAAACCTAACCCGTACGCTAACACTAACCTGTGCCCTCACACGAACGCTTCCACTAAAGCGTTGTCGTACACTCACCTGAACCCTAAACCGTCCCTGTCCCCTAACCCTAACCCTAGCCCGAACCCTAAGCCTAACCCTTCCCCGAAGCATGAAACTCACCCGTCCCCTAATCCTAACCCGTACGCTAACACTAACCTGCGCCCTCACACGTGCGCTCCCCCTAAAACGTTGTCGTACCCTCACCTGGACCCTGAACCGTCCCCGTCCCCTAACCCTAACCCTAGCCCGAATCCTAACCCTAACCCTTCCCCGAAGCCTAACACTCAGCCGTCCCCTAATCCTAACCCGTACGCTAACACTAACACGCACCCTCACACGTACGCTCCCCCGAAAGCGTTGTCGTACCCTCACCTGGACCCTAAACCGTCCCCGTCCCCTAACCCTAACCCTAGCCCGAACCCTAAGCCTAACCCTTGCCCGAAGCCTGACCCTCACCCGTCACCTAATCCTAACCCGTACGCTAACAATAACCCGCGCCCTCACACGTAAGCTCCCCCTAAAGCGTTGTCGTACCCTCACCTGGACCCTAAACCATCCCCGTCCCCTAACCCTAACCCTAGCCCGAACCCTAAGCCTAACACTTGCCCGAAGCCTGACCCTCACCCGTCACCTAATCCTAACCCGTACGGTAACAATAACACGCGCCCTCACACGTACGCTCCCCCTAAAGCGTTGTCGTACCCTCACCTGGACACTAAACCTTCCCCGTCCCCTAACCCTAACCCTAGCCCGAAACATAAGCCTAACACTTCCACGAAGCCTGACACTCACCCGTCCCCTAATCCTAACCCGTACGCTAACACTAACCCGCGCCCTCACACGTACGCTCCCCCTAAAGCGTTGTCGTACCCTCACCTGGACCCCAAACCGTCCCCGTCCCCTAACCCTAACCCTAGCCCGAACCATAAGCCTAACCCTTCCCCGAAACCTGACCCTCAGCCGTCCCCTAATCCTAACCCGTACGCTAACACTAACCCGTGCCCTCACACATACGCTCCCCCTAAAGCGTTGTCGTACCCTCACCTGGACCCTACACCGTCCCCGTCCCCTAACCCTAACCCTAGCCCGAACCCTAACCCTAACCCCTCCCCGAAGCCTGACCTTCACATGTCCCCTAATCCTAACCCGTACGCTAACACTAACCCGCGCCCTCACACGTACGCTCCTCCTATAGCGTTGTCGTACCCTCACCTGGACCCTAAACCGTCCCCGTCCCCTAACCCTAACCCTAGCCCGAACCATAAGCCTAACACTTCCCCGAAGCCTGACACTCACCCGTACCCTAATCCTAACCCGTACGCTAACACTAACCCGCGCCCTCACACATACGCTCCCCCTAAAGCGTTGTCGTACCCTCACCTGGACCCTAAACCGTCCCCGTCCCCTAACCCTAACCCTAGCCCGAACCCTAACCCTAACCCTTCACCAAAGCCTGACCCTCACCCGTCCCCTAATCCTAACCCGTACGCTAACACTATCCCGCGCGCTCACACGTACGCTCCCCCTAAAGCGTTGTCGTACCCTCACCTGGACCGTAAACCGTCCCCGACCCCTAACCCTAACCCTAGCCCGAACCCTAAGCCTAACCCTTCTCCGAAGCATGACCCTCACCCATTCCCTAATCCTAACACGTACACTAACACTAACCTGCGCGCTCACACGTACGCTCCCCCTAAAGCGTTGTCGTACCCTCACCTGGACCCCAAACCGTCCCCGTCCCCTAACCCTAACCCTAGCCCGAACCATAAGCCTAACCCTTCCCCGAAACCTGACACTCACCCGTCCCCTAATCCTAACCCGTACGCTAACACTAACCCGCGCCCTCACACGTACGCTCCCCCTAAAGCGTTGTCGTACCCTTACCTGCACCCTAAACCGTCCCCGTCCCCTAACCCTAACCCTAGCCCGAAACATAAGCCTAACACTTCCCCGAAGCCTGACCCTCACCCGTCCCCTAATCCTAACCCGTACGCTAACACTAACCTGCGCCCTCACACGTACGCTCCCCGTAAAGCGTTGTCGTACCCTTACCTGGACCCTAAACCGTCCCCGTCCCCTAACCCTAACCCTAGCCCGAACCCTAACCCTAACCCTGCCCGAAGCCTGACTCTCACCCGTCCCCTCATCCTAACCCGTACGCTAACACTAACCCACGCCCTCACACGTACGCTCCCCCTAAAGCGTTGTCGTACCCTGACCTGGACCCTAAACCGTCCCCGTCCCCTAACCCTAACCCTAGCCCGAATCCTAACCCTAACCCTTCCCCGAAGCCTGACCCTCACCCGTCCCCTAATCCTAACCCGTACGCTAACACTAACCTGCGCCCTCACACGTACGCTGCCCCTAAAGCGTTGTCGTACACTCACCTGGACCCCAAACCGTCCCCGTCCCCTAACCCTAACCCTAGCCCGAAACATAAGCCTAACACTTCCCCGAAGCCTGACACTCACCCGTCCCCTAATCCTAACCCGTACGCTAACACTAACCCGCGCTCTCACACATACGCTCCCCCTAAAGCGTTGTCGTACCCTCACCTGGACCCCAAACTGTCCCCGTCCCCAACCCTAACCCTAGCCCGAACCCTAAGCCTAACCCTTGCCCGAAGCCTGACCCTCACCCGTCCCCTAATCCTAACCCGTACGCTAACACTAACCCGCGCCCTCACACGTGCGCTCCCCCTAAAGCGTTGTCGTACCCTCACCTGGACCCTAAACCGTCCCCGTCCCCTAACCCGAAACCTAGCCCGAACCCTAACCCTAACCCTTCCCTGAAGCCTGACCCTCACCCGTCCCCTAATCCTAACCCGTACGCTAACACTAACCCGCGCCCTCACACGTACGCTGCCCCTAAAGCGTTGTCGTACCCTCACATGGACCCTAAACCGTCCCCGTCCCCTAACCCTAACCCTAGCCCGAACCATAAGCCTAACACTTCCACGAAGCCTGACACTCACCCGTCCCCTAATCCTAACCCGTACGCTAACACTAACCCGCGCCCTCACACGTACGCTCCCCCTAAAGCGTTGTCGTACCCTCACCTGGACCCTAAACCGTCCCCGTCCCCTAACCCTAACCCTAGCACGAACCCTAAACCTAACACTTCCCCGAAGCCTGACCCTCACCCGTCCCCTAATCCTAACCCGTACGCTAACACTAACCTGCGCCCTCACACGTACCCTCCCCCTAAAGCGTTGTCGTACCCTCACCTGGACCCTGAACCGTCCCCGTCCCCTAACCCTAACCCTAGCCCGAACCCTAACCCTAACCCTTCCCCGAAACCTGACACTCAACTGTCCCCTATTCCTAACCCGTACGCTAACACTAACCCGCGCCCTCACACGTACGCTCCCCCAAAGCGTTGTTGTACCCTCAACTGCACCCTAAACCGTCCCCGTCCCCTAACCCTAAACCTAGCCCGAACCCTAACCCTAAACCTTCCCCGGAGCCTGACCCTCACCCGTCCCCAATCCTAATCCGTACGCTAACACTAACCCGCGCACTCATACGTACGCTCCCCCTAAAGCGTTGTCGTACCCTCACCTGGACCCTAAACCGTCCCCGGCCCTAACCCTAACCCTAGCCCGAACCCTAAGCCTAACCCTTCCCCGAAGCCTGACCCTCACCCGTCCCCTAATCCTAACCCGTACGCTAACACTAACCTGCGCCCTCACACGTACGCTCCCCCTAAAGCGTTGTCGTACCCTCACCTGGACCCTAAACCGTCCCCGTTCCCTAACCCTAACCCTAGCCCGAACCCCTATCCTAACACTTCCCCGAAGCCTGACCCTCACCCGTCCCCAATCCTAACCCGTACGCTAACACTAACCCGCGCCCTCATACGTACGCTCCCCCTAAAACGTTGTCGTAGCTTCACCTGGACCCTAAAACGTCCCCGTCACCTAACCCTAACCCTAGCCCGAACCCCTAGCCTAACCCTTGCCCAAACCCTGACCCTCACCCGTCCCCTAATCCTAACGCGTACGCTAACACTAACCCGCGCCCTCACACGTACGCTCCCCCTAAAGCGTTGTCATACCCTTACCTGCACCCTAAACCGTCCCCGTCCCCTAACCCTAACCCTAGCCCGAACCCTAAGCCTAACACTTCACCGAAGCCTGACCCTCACCCGTCCCCTAATCCTAACCCGTACGCTAACACTAACCTGCGCCCTCACACGTACGCTCCCCGTAAAGCGTTGTCGTACCCTTACCTGGACCCTAAACCGTCCCCGTCCCCTAACCCTAACCCTAGACCGAACCCTAACCCTAACCCTGCCCGAAGCCTGACTCTCACCCGTCCCCTCATCCTAACCCGTACGCTAACACTAACCCACGCCCTCACACGTACGCTCCCCCTAAAGCGTTGTCGTACCCTGACCTGGACCCTAAACCGTCCCCGTCCCCTAACCCTAACCCTAGCCCGAACCCTAACCCTAACCCTTCCCCGAAGCCTGACCCTCACCCGTCCCCTAATCCTAACCCGTACGCTAACACTAACCTGCGCCCTCACACGTACGCTGCCCCTAAAGCGTTGTCGTACACTCACCTGGACCCCAAACCGTCCCCGTCCCCTAACCCTAACCCTAGCCCGAAACATAAGCCTAACACTTCCCCGAAGCCTGACACTCACCCGTCCCCTAATCCTAACCCTTACGCTAACACTAACCCGCGCCCTCACACGTGCGCTCCCCCTAAAGCGTTGTCGTACCCTCACCTTGACCCTAAACCGTCCCCGTCCCCTAACCCTAACCCTAGCCCGAACCCTAACCCTAACTCTTCCCCGAAGCCTGACCCTCACCCGTCCCCTAATCCTAACCCGTACGCTAACACTAACCCGCGCCCTCACACGTATGCTCCCCCTAAAGTGTTGTCGTACCCTCACCTGGACCCTAAACCGTCCCCGTCCCCGTCCCCTAACCCTAGCCCGAACCATAAGCCTAACACTTCCCCGAAGCCTGACACTCACCCGTCCCCTAATCCTAACCCGTACGCTAACACTAACCCGAGCCCTCACACATACGCTCCCCCTAAAGCGTTGTCGTAGCCTCACATCGACCCTAAACCATCCCCGTCCCCTAAACCTAACCCTAGCCCGAAACCTAACCCTAACACTTGCCCGAAGCCTGACCCTCACCCGTCCCCTAATCCTAAACCGTACGCTAACACTAACCCGCGCCCTCACACGTACGCTCCCCCTAAAGCGTTGTCGTTCCCTCACCTCGACCCTAAACCGTCCCCGTCCCCTAACCCTAACCCTAGACCGAACCCTAAGCGTAACCCTTCCCCGAAGCATGACCCTCACCCGTCCCCTAAACCTAACCCGTACGCTAACACTAACCTGTGCCCTCACACGAACGCTTCCACTAAAGCGTTGTCGTACACTCACCTGAACCCTAAACCGTCCCTGTCCCCTAACCCTAACCCTAGCCCGAACCCTAAGCCTAACCCTTCCCCGAAGCATGAAACTCACCCGTCCCCTAATCCTAACCCGTACGCTAACACTAACCTGCGCCCTCACACGTGCGCTCCCCCTAAAGCGTTGTCGTACCCTCACCTGGACCCTGAACCGTCCCCGTCCCCTAACCCTAACCCTAGCCCGAATCCTAACCCTAACCCTTCCCCGAAGCCTAACACTCAGCCGTCCCCTAATCCTAACCCGTACGCTAACACTAACATGCACCCTCACACGTACGCACCCCCGAAAGCGTTGTCGTACCCTCACCTGGACCCTAAACCGTCTCCGTCCCCTAACCCTAACCCTAGCCCGAACCCTAAGCCTAACCCTTGCCCGAAGCCTGACCCTCACCCGTCACCTAATCCTAACCCGTACGCTAACAATAACCCGCGCCCTCACACGTAAGCTCCCCCTAAAGCGTTGTCGTACCCTCACCTGGACCCTAAACCATCCCCGTCCCCTAACCCTAACCCTAGCCCGAACCCTAAGCCTAACACTTGCCCGAAGCCTGACCCTCACCCGTCACCTAATCCTAACCCGTACGGTAACAATAACACGCGCCCTCACACGTACGCTCCCCCTAAAGCGTTGTCGTACCCTCACCTGGACACTAAACCTTCCCCGTCCCCTAACCCTAACCCTAGCCCGAAACATAAGCCTAACACTTCCACGAAGCCTGACACTCACCCGTCCCCTAATCCTAACCCGTACGCTAACACTAACCCGCGCCCTCACACGTACGCTCCCCCTAAAGCGTTGTCGTACCCTCACCTGGACCCCAAACCGTCCCCGTCCCCTAACCCTAACCCTAGCCCGAACCATAAGCCTAACCCTTCCCCGAAACCTGACCCTCAGCCGTCCCCTAATCCTAACCCGTACGCTAACACTAACCCGTGCCCTCACACATACGCTCCCCCTAAAGCGTTGTCATACCCTCACCTGGACCCTACACCGTCCCCGTCCCCTAACCCTAACCCTAGCCCGAACCCTAACCCTAACCCCTCCCCGAAGCCTGACCTTCACATGTCCCCTAATCCTAACCCGTACGCTAACACTAACCCGCGCCCTCACACGTACGCTCCCCCTAAAGCGTTGTCGTACCCTCACCTGGACCCTAAACCGTCCCCGTCCCCTAACCCTAACCCTAGCCCGAACCATAAGCCTAACACTTCCCCGAAACCTGACACTCACCCGTACCCTAATCCTAACCCGTACGCTAACACTAACCCGCGCCCTCACACATACGCTCCCCCTAAAGCGTTGTCGTACCCTCACCTGGACCCTAAACCGTCCCCGTCCCCTAACCCTAACCCTAGCCCGAACCCTAACCCTAACCCTTCACCAAAGCCTGACCCTCACCCGTCCCCTAATCCTAACCCGTACGCTAACACTATCCCGCGCGCTCACACGTACGCTCCCCCTAAAGCGTTGTCGTACCCTCACCTGGACCGTAAACCGTCCCCGACCCCTAACCCTAACCCTAGCCCGAACCCTAAGCCTAACCCTTCTCCGAAGCATGACCCTCACCCACTCCCTAATCCTAACACGTACACTAACACTAACCTGCGCCCTCACACGTACGCTCCCCCTAAAGCGTTGTCGTACCCTCACCTGGACCCCAAACCGTCCCCGTCCCCTAACCCTAACCCTAGCCCGAACCATAAGCCTAACCCTTCCCCGAAACCTGACCCTCACCCGTCCCCTAATCCTAACCCGTACGCTAACACTAACCCGCGCCCTCACACGTACGCTCCCCCTAAAGCGTTGTCGTACCCTCACCTGGACCCTACACCGTCCCCGTCCCCTAACCCTAACCCTAGCCCGAAACATAAGCCTAACACTTCCCCGAAGCCTGACACTCACCCGTCCCCTAATCCTAACCCGTACGCTAACACTAACCCGCGCTCTCACACATACGCTCCCCCTAAAGCGTTGTCGTACCCTCACCTGGACCCCAAACCGTCCCCGTCCCCAACCCTAACCCTAGCCCGAACCCTAAGCCTAACCCTTGCCCGAAGCCTGACCCTCACCCGTCCCCTAATCCTAACCCGTACGCTAACACTAACCCGCGCCCTCACACGTGCGCTCCCCCTAAAGCGTTGTAGTACCCTCACCTGGACCCTAAACCGTCCCCGTCCCCTAAACCTACCCCTAGCCCGAACCCTAACCCTAACACTTCCCCGAAGCCTGACCCTCACCCGTCCCCTAATCCTAACCCGTACGCTAACACTAACCTGCGCCCTCACACGTACGCTGCCCCTAAAGCATTGTCGTACCCTCACCTGGACCCCAAACCGTCCCCGTCCCCTAACCCTAACCCTAGCCCGAAACAAAAGCCTAACACTTCCCCGAAGCCTGACACTCACCCGTCCCCTAATCCTAACCCGTACTCTAACACTAACCCGCGCCCTCACACATACACTCCCCCTAAAGCGTTGTCGTACCCTCACATGGACCCTAAACCGTCCCCGTCCCCTAAACCTAACCCTAGCCCGAACCCCTATCCTAACACTTCCCCGAAGCCTGACCCTCACCCGTCCCCAATCCTAACCCGTACGCTAACACTAACCCGCGCCCTCATACGTACGCTCCCCCTAAAACGTTGTCGTAGCTTCACCTGGACCCTAAAACGTCCCCGTCACCTAACCCTAACCCTAGCCCGAACCCCTAGCCTAACCCTTGCCCAAACCCTGACCCTCACCCGTCCCCTAATCCTAACGCGTACGCTAACACTAACCCGCGCCCTCACACGTACGCTCCCCCTAAAGCGTTGTCATACCCTTACCTGCACCCTAAACCGTCCCCGTCCCCTAACCCTAACCCTAGCCCGAACCCTAAGCCTAACACTTCACCGAAGCCTGACCCTCACCCGTCCCCTAATCCTAACCCGTACGCTAACACTAACCTGCGCCCTCACACGTACGCTCCCCGTAAAGCGTTGTCGTACCCTTACCTGGACCCTAAACCGTCCCCGTCCCCTAACCCTAACCCTAGACCGAACCCTAACCCTAACCCTGCCCGAAGCCTGACTCTCACCCGTCCCCTCATCCTAACCCGTACGCTAACACTAACCCACGCCCTCACACGTACGCTCCCCCTAAAGCGTTGTCGTACCCTGACCTGGACCCTAAACCGTCCCCGTCCCCTAACCCTAACCCTAGCCCGAACCCTAACCCTAACCCTTCCCCGAAGCCTGACCCTCACCCGTCCCCTAATCCTAACCCGTACGCTAACACTAACCTGCGCCCTCACACGTACGCTGCCCCTAAAGCGTTGTCGTACACTCACCTGGACCCCAAACCGTCCCCGTCCCCTAACCCTAACCCTAGCCCGAAACATAAGCCTAACACTTCCCCGAAGCCTGACACTCACCCGTCCCCTAATCCTAACCCTTACGCTAACACTAACCCGCGCCCTCACACGTGCGCTCCCCCTAAAGCGTTGTCGTACCCTCACCTTGACCCTAAACCGTCCCCGTCCCCTAACCCTAACCCTAGCCCGAACCCTAACCCTAACTCTTCCCCGAAGCCTGACCCTCACCCGTCCCCTAATCCTAACCCGTACGCTAACACTAACCCGCGCCCTCACACGTATGCTCCCCCTAAAGTGTTGTCGTACCCTCACCTGGACCCTAAACCGTCCCCGTCCCCGTCCCCTAACCCTAGCCCGAACCATAAGCCTAACACTTCCCCGAAGCCTGACACTCACCCGTCCCCTAATCCTAACCCGTACGCTAACACTAACCCGAGCCCTCACACATACGCTCCCCCTAAAGCGTTGTCGTAGCCTCACATCGACCCTAAACCATCCCCGTCCCCTAAACCTAACCCTAGCCCGAAACCTAACCCTAACACTTGCCCGAAGCCTGACCCTCACCCGTCCCCTAATCCTAAACCGTACGCTAACACTAACCCGCGCCCTCACACGTACGCTCCCCCTAAAGCGTTGTCGTTCCCTCACCTCGACCCTAAACCGTCCCCGTCCCCTAACCCTAACCCTAGACCGAACCCTAAGCGTAACCCTTCCCCGAAGCATGACCCTCACCCGTCCCCTAAACCTAACCCGTACGCTAACACTAACCTGTGCCCTCACACGAACGCTTCCACTAAAGCGTTGTCGTACACTCACCTGAACCCTAAACCGTCCCTGTCCCCTAACCCTAACCCTAGCCCGAACCCTAAGCCTAACCCTTCCCCGAAGCATGAAACTCACCCGTCCCCTAATCCTAACCCGTACGCTAACACTAACCTGCGCCCTCACACGTGCGCTCCCCCTAAAGCGTTGTCGTACCCTCACCTGGACCCTGAACCGTCCCCGTCCCCTAACCCTAACCCTAGCCCGAATCCTAACCCTAACCCTTCCCCGAAGCCTAACACTCAGCCGTCCCCTAATCCTAACCCGTACGCTAACACTAACATGCACCCTCACACGTACGCACCCCCGAAAGCGTTGTCGTACCCTCACCTGGACCCTAAACCGTCTCCGTCCCCTAACCCTAACCCTAGCCCGAACCCTAAGCCTAACCCTTGCCCGAAGCCTGACCCTCACCCGTCACCTAATCCTAACCCGTACGCTAACAATAACCCGCGCCCTCACACGTAAGCTCCCCCTAAAGCGTTGTCGTACCCTCACCTGGACCCTAAACCATCCCCGTCCCCTAACCCTAACCCTAGCCCGAACCCTAAGCCTAACACTTGCCCGAAGCCTGACCCTCACCCGTCACCTAATCCTAACCCGTACGGTAACAATAACACGCGCCCTCACACGTACGCTCCCCCTAAAGCGTTGTCGTACCCTCACCTGGACACTAAACCTTCCCCGTCCCCTAACCCTAACCCTAGCCCGAAACATAAGCCTAACACTTCCACGAAGCCTGACACTCACCCGTCCCCTAATCCTAACCCGTACGCTAACACTAACCCGCGCCCTCACACGTACGCTCCCCCTAAAGCGTTGTCGTACCCTCACCTGGACCCCAAACCGTCCCCGTCCCCTAACCCTAACCCTAGCCCGAACCATAAGCCTAACCCTTCCCCGAAACCTGACCCTCAGCCGTCCCCTAATCCTAACCCGTACGCTAACACTAACCCGTGCCCTCACACATACGCTCCCCCTAAAGCGTTGTCATACCCTCACCTGGACCCTACACCGTCCCCGTCCCCTAACCCTAACCCTAGCCCGAACCCTAACCCTAACCCCTCCCCGAAGCCTGACCTTCACATGTCCCCTAATCCTAACCCGTACGCTAACACTAACCCGCGCCCTCACACGTACGCTCCCCCTAAAGCGTTGTCGTACCCTCACCTGGACCCTAAACCGTCCCCGTCCCCTAACCCTAACCCTAGCCCGAACCATAAGCCTAACACTTCCCCGAAACCTGACACTCACCCGTACCCTAATCCTAACCCGTACGCTAACACTAACCCGCGCCCTCACACATACGCTCCCCCTAAAGCGTTGTCGTACCCTCACCTGGACCCTAAACCGTCCCCGTCCCCTAACCCTAACCCTAGCCCGAACCCTAACCCTAACCCTTCACCAAAGCCTGACCCTCACCCGTCCCCTAATCCTAACCCGTACGCTAACACTATCCCGCGCGCTCACACGTACGCTCCCCCTAAAGCGTTGTCGTACCCTCACCTGGACCGTAAACCGTCCCCGACCCCTAACCCTAACCCTAGCCCGAACCCTAAGCCTAACCCTTCTCCGAAGCATGACCCTCACCCACTCCCTAATCCTAACACGTACACTAACACTAACCTGCGCCCTCACACGTACGCTCCCCCTAAAGCGTTGTCGTACCCTCACCTGGACCCCAAACCGTCCCCGTCCCCTAACCCTAACCCTAGCCCGAACCATAAGCCTAACCCTTCCCCGAAACCTGACCCTCACCCGTCCCCTAATCCTAACCCGTACGCTAACACTAACCCGCGCCCTCACACGTACGCTCCCCCTAAAGCGTTGTCGTACCCTCACCTGGACCCTACACCGTCCCCGTCCCCTAACCCTAACCCTAGCCCGAAACATAAGCCTAACACTTCCCCGAAGCCTGACACTCACCCGTCCCCTAATCCTAACCCGTACGCTAACACTAACCCGCGCTCTCACACATACGCTCCCCCTAAAGCGTTGTCGTACCCTCACCTGGACCCCAAACCGTCCCCGTCCCCAACCCTAACCCTAGCCCGAACCCTAAGCCTAACCCTTGCCCGAAGCCTGACCCTCACCCGTCCCCTAATCCTAACCCGTACGCTAACACTAACCCGCGCCCTCACACGTGCGCTCCCCCTAAAGCGTTGTAGTACCCTCACCTGGACCCTAAACCGTCCCCGTCCCCTAAACCTACCCCTAGCCCGAACCCTAACCCTAACACTTCCCCGAAGCCTGACCCTCACCCGTCCCCTAATCCTAACCCGTACGCTAACACTAACCTGCGCCCTCACACGTACGCTGCCCCTAAAGCATTGTCGTACCCTCACCTGGACCCCAAACCGTCCCCGTCCCCTAACCCTAACCCTAGCCCGAAACAAAAGCCTAACACTTCCCCGAAGCCTGACACTCACCCGTCCCCTAATCCTAACCCGTACTCTAACACTAACCCGCGCCCTCACACATACACTCCCCCTAAAGCGTTGTCGTACCCTCACATGGACCCTAAACCGTCCCCGTCCCCTAAACCTAACCCTAGCCCGAAACCTAACCCTAACACTTGCCCGAAGCCTGACCCTCACCCGTCCCCTAATCCAAACCCGTACGCTAACACTAAACCGCGCCCTCACACGTACGCTCCCCCTAAAGCGTTGTCGTACCCTCACCTAGACCCTAAACCGTCCCCGTCCCCTAACCCTAACCCTAGCCCGAACCCTAAGCGTAACCCTTCCCCGTAGCATGACCCTCACCCGTCCCCTAATCCTAACCCGTACGCTAACACTAACCTGCGCCCTCACACGAACGCTTCCGCTAAAGCGTTGTCATACACTCACCTGAACCCTAAACCGTCCCTGTCCCCTAACCCTAACCCTAGCCCGAACCCTAAGCCTAACCCTTCCCCGAAGCATGACCCTCACTCGTCCCCTAATCCTAACCCGTACGCTAACACTAACACACGCCCTCACACGTACGCTGCCGCTAAAGCGTTGTCGTACCCTCACCTGGACCCTAAACCGTCCCCGTCCCCTAACCCTAACCCTAGCCCGAACCCTAAGCCTAACCCTTCCCCGAAGCCTGACCCTCACCCGTCCCCAATCCTAACCCGAACGCTAACACTAACCCACGCCCTCATACGTACGCTCCCCCTAAAGTGTTGTCGTACCCTCACCTTGACCCTAAACCGTCCCCGTCCCCTAACCCTAACCCTAGCCCGAACCCTAAGCCTAACCCTTCCCCGAAGCCTGACCCTCATCCGTCCCCTAATCCTAACACGTACGCTAACACTAACCCGCGCCCTCACACGTAAGCTCCCCCTAAAGCGTTGTCGTACCCTCACCTGGACCCTAAACCGTCCCCGTCCCCTAACCCTAACCCTAGCCCGAACCCTAACCCTAACACTTCCTTGAAGCCTGACCCTCACCCGTCCGCTAATCCTAACCCGTACGCTAACACTAACCCGCGCCCTCACACGTACACTGCCCCTAAAGCGTTGTCGTACTCTCACCTGGACCCTAAACCGTCCCCGTCCCCTAACCCTAACCCTAGCCCGAACCATAAGCCTAACACTTCCCCAAAGCCTGACACTCACCCGTCCCTTAATCCTAACCCGTACGCTAACACTAACCCGCGCCCTCACACGTACGCTCCCCCTAAAGCGTTGTCGTACCCTCACCTGGACTCCAAACCGTCCCCGTCCCCTAACCCTAACCCTAGCCCGAACCCTAAGCCTAACCCTTGCCCGAAGCCTGACCCTCACCCGTCCCCTAATCCTAACCCGTACGCTAACACTAACCCGCGCCCTCACACGTGCGCTCCCCATAAAGCGTTGTCGTACCCTCACCTGGACCCTAAACCGTCCCCGTCCCCTAACCTTAACCCTAGCCCGAACCCTAACCCTAACCCTTCCCCGAAGCCTGACACTCACCCGTCCCATAATCCTAACCCGTACGCTAACACTAACCCGCGCCCTCACACGTACGCTCCCCCTAAAGTGTTCTCGTACCCTCACCTGGACCCTAAACCGTCCCCGTCCCCTAACCCTAACCCTAGCCCGAACCATAAGCCTAACACTTCCCCGAAGCCTGACACTCACCCGTCCCCTAATCCTAACCCATACTCTAACACTAACCCGCGCCCTCACACATACACTCCCCCTAAAGCGTTGTCGTACCCTCACATGGACCCTAAACCGTCCCCGTCCCCTAAACCTAACCCTAACCCTAACCCTAATCCTAACCCTAACCCTAACCCTAACCGAACCTTAAGCCTAACACTTGCCCGAAGCCTGACCCTCACCCGTCCCCTAATCCTAACCCGTACGCTAACACTAACCCGCGCCCTCACACGTACGCTCCCCCTAAAGCGTTGTCGTACCCTCACCTGGACCCTAAACCGTCCCCGTCCCCTAACCCTAACCCTAGCCCGAACCCTAAGCGTAACCCTTCCCCGTAGCATGACCCTCACCCGTCCCCTAATCCTAACCCGTACGCTAACACTAACCTGCGCCCTCACACGAACGCTTCCGCTAAGCGTTGTCATACACTCACCTGAACCCTAAACCGTCCCTGTCCCCTAACCCTAACCCTAGCCCGAACCCTAAGCCTAACACTTGCCCGAAGCATGACCCTCACTCGTCCCCTAATCCTAACCCGTACGCTTACACTAACACGCACCCTCACACGTACGCTGCCCCTAAAGCGTTGTCGTACCCTCACCTGGACCCTAAACCGTCCCCGTCCCCTAACCCTAACCCTAGCCCGAACCATAAGCCTAACACTTCCCCGAAGCCTGACACTCACCCGTCCCCTAATCCTAACCCTTACGCTAACACTAACCCGCGCCCTCACACGTGCGCTCCCCCTAAAGCGTTGTCGTACCCTCACCTTGACCCTAAACCGTCCCCGTCCCCTAACCCTAACCCTAGCCCGAACCCTAACCCTAACTCTTCCCCGAAGCCTGACCCTCACCCGTCCCCTAATCCTAACCCGTACGCTAACACTAACCCGCGCCCTCACACGTATGCTCCCCCTAAAGCGTTGTCGTACCCTCACCTGGACCCTAAACCGTCCCCGTCCCCGTCCCCTAACCCTAGCCCGAACCCTAAGCCTAACCCTTCCCCGAAGCATGACCCTCACTCGTCCCCTAATCCTAACCCGTACGCTAACACTAACACACGCCCTCACACGTACGCTGCCGCTAAAGCGTTGTCGTACCCTCACCTGGACCCTAAACCGTCCCCGTCCCCTAACCCTAACCCTAGCCCGAACCCTAAGCCTAACCCTTCCCCGAAGCCTGACCCTCACCCGTCCCCTAATCCTAAACCGTACGCTAACACTAACCCGCGCCCTCACACGTACGCTCCCCCTAAAGCGTTGTCGTACCCTCACCTGGACCCTAAACCGTCCCCGTCCCCTAACCCTAACCCTAGCCCGAACCATAAGCCTAACACTTCCCCGAAACCTGACACTCACCCGTACCCTAATCCTAACCCGTACGCTAACACTAACCCGCGCCCTCACACGTACGCTCCCCCTAAAGCGTTGTCGTACCCTCACCTGGACCCTAAACCGTCCCCGTCCCCTAACCCTAACCCTAGCCCGAACCCTAACCCTAACCCTTCACCAAAGCCTGACCCTCACCCGTCCCCTAATCCTAACCCGTACGCTAACACTATCCCGCGCGCTCACACGTACGCTCCCCCTAAAGCGTTGTCGTACCCCCACCTGGACCGTAAACCGTCCCCGACCCCTAACCCTAACCCTAGCCCGAACCCTAAGCCTAACCCTTCTCCGAAGCATGACCCTCACCCACTCCCTAATCCTAACACGTACACTAACACTAACCTGCGCCCTCACACGTACGCTCCCCCTAAAGCGTTGTCGTACCCTCACCTGGACCCCAAACCGTCCCCGTCCCCTAACCCTAACCCTAGCCCGAACCATAAGCCTAACCCTTCCCCGAAACCTGACCCTCACCCGTCCCCTAATCCTAACCCGTACGCTAACACTAACCCGCGCCCTCACACGTACGCTCCCCCTAAAGCGTTGTCGTACCCTCACCTGGACCCTACACCGTCCCCGTCCCCTAACCCTAACCCTAGCCCGAAACATAAGCCTAACACTTCCCCGAAGCCTGACACTCACCCGTCCCCTAATCCTAACCCGTACGCTAACACTAACCCGCGCTCTCACACATACGCTCCCCCTAAAGCGTTGTCGTACCCTCACCTGGACCCCAAACCGTCCCCGTCCCCAACCCTAACCCTAGCCCGAACCCTAAGCCTATCCCTTGCCCGAAGCCTGACCCTCACCCGTCCCCTAATCCTAACCCGTACGCTAACACTAACCCGCGCCCTCACACGTGCGCTCCCCCTAAAGCGTTGTAGTACCCTCACCTGGACCCTAAACCGTCCCCGTCCCCTAAACCTACCCCTAGCCCGAACCCTAACCCTAACACTTCCCCGAAGCCTGACCCTCACCCGTCCCCTAATCCTAACCCGTACGCTAACACTAACCTGCGCCCTCACACGTACGCTGCCCCTAAAGCGTTGTCGTACCCTCACCTGGACCCCAAACCGTCCCCGTCCCCTAACCCTAACCCTAGCCCGAAACAAAAGCCTAACACTTCCCCGAAGCCTGACACTCACCCGTCCCCTAATCCTAACCCGTACTCTAACACTAACCCGCGCCCTCACACATACACTCCCCCTAAAGCGTTGTCGTACCCTCACATGGACCCTAAACCGTCCCCGTCCCCTAAACCTAACCCTAGCCCGAAACCTAACCCTAACACTTGCCCGAAGCCTGACCCTCACCCGTCCCCTAATCCAAACCCGTACGCTAACACTAAACCGCGCCCTCACACGTACGCTCCCCCTAAAGCGTTGTCGTACCCTCACCTGGACCCTAAACCGTCCCCGTCCCCTAACCCTAACCCTAGCCCGAACCCTAAGCGTAACCCTTCCCCGTAGCATGACCCTCACCCGTCCCCTAATCCTAACCCGTACGCTAACACTAACCTGCGCCCTCACACGAACGCTTCCGCTAAAGCGTTGTCATACACTCACCTGAACCCTAAACCGTCCCTGTCCCCTAACCCTAACCCTAGCCCGAACCCTAAGCCTAACCCTTCCCCGAAGCATGACCCTCACTCGTCCCCTAATCCTAACCCGTACGCTAACACTAACACACACCCTCACACGTACGCTGCCGCTAAAGCGTTGTCGTACCCTCACCTGGACCCTAAACCGTCCCCGTCCCCTAACCCTAACCCTAGCCCGAACCCTAAGCCTAACCCTTCCCCGAAGCCTGACCCTCACCCGTCCCCAATCCTAACCCGTACGCTAACACTAACCCACGCCCTCATACGTACGCTCCCCCTAAAGTGTTGTCGTACCCTCACCTTGACCCTAAACCGTCCCCGTCCCCTAACCCTAACCCTAGCCCGAACCCTAAGCCTAACCCTTGCCCGAAGCCTGACCCTCATCCGTCCCCTAATCCTAACACGTACGCTAACACTAACCCGCGCCCTCACACGTACGCTCCCCCTAAAGCGTTGTCGTACCCTCACCTGGACCCTAAACCGTCCCCGTCCCCTAACCCTAACCCTAGCCCGAACCCTAACCCTAACCCTTCCTTGAAGCCTGACCCTCACCCGTCCGCTAATCCTAACCCGTACGCTAACACTAACCCGCGCCCTCACACGTACACTGCCCCTAAAGCGTTGTCGTACTCTCACCTGGACCCTAAACCGTCCCCGTCCCCTAACCCTAACCCTAGCCCGAACCATAAGCCTAACACTTCCCCAAAGCCTGACACTCACCCGTCCCTTAATCCTAACCCGTACGCTAACACTAACCCGCGCCCTCACACGTACGCTCCCCCTAAAGCGTTGTCGTACCCTCACCTGGACCCCAAACCGTCCCCGTCCCCTAACCCTAACCCTAGCCCGAACCCTAAGCCTAACCCTTGCCCGAAGCCTGACCCTCACCCGTCCCCTAATCCTAACCCGTACGCTAACACTAACCCGCGCCCTCACACGTGCGCTCCCCATAAAGCGTTGTCGTACCCTCACCTGGACCCTAAACCGTCCCCGTCCCCTAACCTTAACCCTAGCCCGAACCCTAAACCTAACCCTTCCCCGAAGCCTGACACTCACCCGTCCCCTAATCCTAACCCGTACGCTAACACTAACCCGCGCCCTCACACGTACGCTCCCCCTAAAGTGTTCTCGTACCCTCACCTGGACCCTAAACCGTCCCCGTCCCCTAACCCTAACCCTAGCCCGAACCATAAGCCTAACACTTCCCCGAAGCCTGACACTCACCCGTCCCCTAATCCTAACCCGTACTCTAACACTAACCCGCGCCCTCACACATACACTCCCCCTAAAGCGTTGTCGTACCCTCACATGGACCCTAAACCGTCCCCGTCCCCTAAACCTAACCCTAACCCTAACCATAACCCTAACCCTAACCCTAACCCTAACCGAACCTTAAGCCTAACACTTGCCCGAAGCCTGACCCTCACCCGTCCCCTAATCCTAACCCGTACGCTAACACTAACCCGCGCCCTCACACGTACGCTCCCCCTAAAGCGTTGTCGTACCCTCACCTGGACCCTAAACCGTCCCCGTCCCCTAACCCTAACCCTAGCCCGAACCCTAAGCGTAACCCTTCCCCGTAGCATGACCCTCACCCGTCCCCTAATCCTAACCCGTACGCTAACACTAACCTGCGCCCTCACACGAACGCTTCCGCTAAGCGTTGTCATACACTCACCTGAACCCTAAACCGTCCCTGTCCCCTAACCCTAACCCTAGCCCGAACCCTAAGCCTAACACTTGCCCGAAGCATGACCCTCACTCGTCCCCTAATCCTAACCCGTACGCTAACACTAACACGCACCCTCACACGTACGCTGCCCCTAAAGCGTTGTCGTACCCTCACCTGGACCCTAAACCGTCCCCGTCCCCTAACCCTAACCCTAGCCCGAACCATAAGCCTAACACTTCCCCGAAGCCTGACACTCACCCGTCCCCTAATCCTAACCCTTACGCTAACACTAACCCGCGCCCTCACACGTGCGCTCCCCCTAAAGCGTTGTCGTACCCTCACCTTGACCCTAAACCGTCCCCGTCCCCTAACCCTAACCCTAGCCCGAACCCTAACCCTAACTCTTCCCCGAAGCCTGACCCTCACCCGTCCCCTAATCCTAACCCGTACGCTAACACTAACCCGCGCCCTCACACGTATGCTCCCCCTAAAGCGTTGTCGTACCCTCACCTGGACCCTAAACCGTCCCCGTCCCCGTCCCCTAACCCTAGCCCGAACCCTAAGCCTAACCCTTCCCCGAAGCATGACCCTCACTCGTCCCCTAATCCTAACCCGTACGCTAACACTAACACACGCCCTCACACGTACGCTGCCGCTAAAGCGTTGTCGTACCCTCACCTGGACCCTAAACCGTCCCCGTCCCCTAACCCTAACCCTAGCCCGAACCCTAAGCCTAACCCTTCCCCGAAGCCTGACCCTCACCCGTCCCCAATCCTAACCCGTACGCTAACACTAACCCACGCCCTCATACGTACGCTCCCCCTAAAGTGTTGTCGTACCCTCACCTTGACCCTAAACCGTCCCCGTCCCCTAACCCTAACCCTAGCCCGAACCCTAAGCCTAACCCTTGCCCGAAGCCTGACCCTCATCCGTCCCCTAATCCTAACACGTACGCTAACACTAACCCGCGCCCTCACACGTACGCTCCCCCTAAAGCGTTGTCGTACCCTCACCTGGACCCTAAACCGTCCCCGTCCCCTAACCCTAACCCTAGCCCGAACCCTAACCCTAACCCTTCCTTGAAGCCTGACCCTCACCCGTCCGCTAATCCTAACCCGTACGCTAACACTAACCCGCGCCCTCACACGTACACTGCCCCTAAAGCGTTGTCGTACTCTCACCTGGACCCTAAACCGTCCCCGTCCCCTAACCCTAACCCTAGCCCGAACCATAAGCCTAACACTTCCCCAAAGCCTGACACTCACCCGTCCCTTAATCCTAACCCGTACGCTAACACTAACCCGCGCCCTCACACGTACGCTCCCCCTAAAGCGTTGTCGTACCCTCACCTGGACCCCAAACCGTCCCCGTCCCCTAACCCTAACCCTAGCCCGAACCCTAAGCCTAACCCTTGCCCGAAGCCTGACCCTCACCCGTCCCCTAATCCTAACCCGTACGCTAACACTAACCCGCGCCCTCACACGTGCGCTCCCCATAAAGCGTTGTCGTACCCTCACCTGGACCCTAAACCGTCCCCGTCCCCTAACCTTAACCCTAGCCCGAACCCTAACCCTAACCCTTCCCCGAAGCCTGACACTCACCCGTCCCATAATCCTAACCCGTACGCTAACACTAACCCGCGCCCTCACACGTACGCTCCCCCTAAAGTGTTCTCGTACCCTCACCTGGACCCTAAACCGTCCCCGTCCCCTAACCCTAACCCTAGCCCGAACCATAAGCCTAACACTTCCCCGAAGCCTGACACTCACCCGTCCCCTAATCCTAACCCGTACTCTAACACTAACCCGCGCCCTCACACATACACTCCCCCTAAAGCGTTGTCGTACCCTCACATGGACCCTAAACCGTCCCCGTCCCCTAAACCTAACCCTAACCCTAACCCTAACCCTAACCCTAACCCTAACCCTAACCGAACCTTAAGCCTAACACTTGCCCGAAGCCTGACCCTCACCCGTCCCCTAATCCTAACCCGTACGCTAACACTAACCCGCGCCCTCACACGTACGCTCCCCCTAAAGCGTTGTCGTACCCTCACCTGGACCCTAAACCGTCCCCGTCCCCTAACCCTAACCCTAGCCCGAACCCTAAGCGTAACCCTTCCCCGTAGCATGACCCTCACCCGTCCCCTAATCCTAACCCGTACGCTAACACTAACCTGCGCCCTCACACGAACGCTTCCGCTAAGCGTTGTCATACACTCACCTGAACCCTAAACCGTCCCTGTCCCCTAACCCTAACCCTAGCCCGAACCCTAAGCCTAACACTTGCCCGAAGCATGACCCTCACTCGTCCCCTAATCCTAACCCGTACGCTAACACTAACACGCACCCTCACACGTACGCTGCCCCTAAAGCGTTGTCGTACCCTCACCTGGACCCTAAACCGTCCCCGTCCCCTAACACTAACCCTAGCCCGAACCATAAGCCTAACACTTCCCCGAAGCCTGACACTCACCCGTCCCCTAATCCTAACCCTTACGCTAACACTAACCCGCGCCCTCACACGTGCGCTCCCCCTAAAGCGTTGTCGTACCCTCACCTTGACCCTAAACCGTCCCCGTCCCCTAACCCTAACCCTAGCCCGAACCCTAACCCTAACTCTTCCCCGAAGCCTGACCCTCACCCGTCCCCTAATCCTAACCCGTACGCTAACACTAACCCGCGCCCTCACACGTATGCTCCCCCTAAAGCGTTGTCGTACCCTCACCTGGACCCTAAACCGTCCCCGTCCCCGTCCCCTAACCCTAGCCCGAACCCTAAGCCTAACCCTTCCCCGAAGCATGACCCTCACTCGTCCCCTAATCCTAACCCGTACGCTAACACTAACACACGCCCTCACACGTACGCTGCCACTAAAGCGTTGTCGTACCCTCACCTGGACCCTAAACCGTCCCCGTCCCCTAACCCTAACCCTAGCCCGAACCCTAAGCCTAACCCTTCCCCGAAGCCTGACCCTCACCCGTCCCCTAATCCTAAACCGTACGCTAACACTAACCCGCGCCCTCACACGTACGCTCCCCCTAAAGCGTTGTCGTACCCTCACCTCGACCCTAAACCGTCCCCGTCCCCTAACCCTAACCCTAGACCGAACCCTAAGCGTAACCCTTCCCCGAAGCATGACCCTCACCCGTCCCCTAAACCTAACCCGTACGCTAACACTAACCTGTGCCCTCACACGAACGCTTCCACTAAAGCGTTGTCGTACACTCACCTGAACCCTAAACCGTCCCTGTCCCCTAACCCTAACCCTAGCCCGAACCCTAAGCCTAACCCTTCCCCGAAGCATGAAACTCACCCGTCCCCTAATCCTAACCCGTACGCTAACACTAACCTGCGCCCTCACACGTGCGCTCCCCCTAAAACGTTGTCGTACCCTCACCTGGACCCTGAACCGTCCCCGTCCCCTAACCCTAACCCTAGCCCGAATCCTAACCCTAACCCTTCCCCGAAGCCTAACACTCAGCCGTCCCCTAATCCTAACCCGTACGCTAACACTAACACGCACCCTCACACGTACGCTCCCCCGAAAGCGTTGTCGTACCCTCACCTGGACCCTAAACCGTCCCCGTCCCCTAACCCTAACCCTAGCCCGAACCCTAAGCCTAACCCTTGCCCGAAGCCTGACCCTCACCCGTCACCTAATCCTAACCCGTACGCTAACAATAACCCGCGCCCTCACACGTAAGCTCCCCCTAAAGCGTTGTCGTACCCTCACCTGGACCCTAAACCATCCCCGTCCCCTAACCCTAACCCTAGCCCAAACCCTAAGCCTAACACTTGCCCGAAGCCTGACCCTCACCCGTCACCTAATCCTAACCCGTACGGTAACAATAACACGCGCCCTCACACGTACGCTCCCCCTATAGCGTTGTCGTACCCTCACCTGGACACTAAACCGTCCCCGTCCCCGAACCCTAACCCTAGCCCGAACCATAAGCCTAACACTTCCCCAAAGCCTGACACTCACCCGTCCCTTAATCCTAACCCGTACGCTAACACTAACCCGCGCCCTCACACGTACGCTCCCCCTAAAGCGTTGTCGTACCCTCACCTGGACCCCAAACCGTCCCCGTCCCCTAACCCTAACCCTAGCCCGAACCCTAAGCCTAACCCTTGCCCGAAGCCTGACCCTCACCCGTCCCCTAATCCTAACCCGTACGCTAACACTAACCCGCGCCCTCACACGTGCGCTCCCCATAAAGCGTTGTCGTACCCTCACCTGGACCCTAAACCGTCCCCGTCCCCTAACCTTAACCCTAGCCCGAACCCTAACCCTAACCCTTCCCCGAAGCCTGACACTCACCCGTCCCCTAATCCTAACCCGTACGCTAACACTAACCCGCGCCCTCACACGTACGCTCCCCCTAAAGTGTTCTCGTACCCTCACCTGGACCCTAAACCGTCCCCGTCCCCTAACCCTAACCCTAGCCCGAACCATAAGCCTAACACTTCCCCGAAGCCTGACACTCACCCGTCCCCTAATCCTAACCCGTACTCTAACACTAACCCGCGCCCTCACACATACACTCCCCCTAAAGCGTTGTCGTACCCTCACATGGACCCTAAACCGTCCCCGTCCCCTAAACCTAACCCTAACCCTAACCCTAACCCTAACCCTAACCCTAACCCTAACCGAACCTTAAGCCTAACACTTGCCCGAAGCCTGACCCTCACCCGTCCCCTAATCCTAACCCGTACGCTAACACTAACCCGCGCCCTCACACGTACGCTCCCCCTAAAGCGTTGTCGTACCCTCACCTGGACCCTAAACCGTCCCCGTCCCCTAACCCTAACCCTAGCCCGAACCCTAAGCGTAACCCTTCCCCGTAGCATGACCCTCACCCGTCCCCTAATCCTAACCCGTACGCTAACACTAACCTGCGCCCTCACACGAACGCTTCCGCTAAGCGTTGTCATACACTCACCTGAACCCTAAACCGTCCCTGTCCCCTAACCCTAACCCTAGCCCGAACCCTAAGCCTAACACTTTCCCGAAGCATGACCCTCACTCGTCCCCTAATCCTAACCCGTACGCTAACACTAACACGCACCCTCACACGTACGCTGCCCCTAAAGCGTCGTCGTACCCTCACCTGGACCCTAAACCGTCCCCGTCCCCTAACCCTAACCCTAGCCCGAACCATAAGCCTAACACTTCCCCGAAGCCTGACACTCACCCGTCCCCTAATCCTAACCCTTACGCTAACACTAACCCGCGCCCTCACACGTGCGCTCCCCCTAAAGCGTTGTCGTACCCTCACCTTGACCCTAAACCGTCCCCGTCCCCTAACCCTAACCCTAGCCCGAACCCTAACCCTAACTCTTCCCCGAAGCCTGACCCTCACCCGTCCCCTAATCCTAACCCGTACGCTAACACTAACCCGCGCCCTCACACGTATGCTCCCCCTAAAGCGTTGTCGTACCCTCACCTGGACCCTAAACCGTCCCCGTCCCCGTCCCCTAACCCTAGCCCGAACCATAAGCCTAACACTACCCGAAGCCTGACACTCACCCGTCCCCTAATCCTAACCCGTACGCTAACACTAACCCGCGCCCTCACACATACGCTCCCCCTAAAGCGTTGTCGTAGCCTCACATCGACCCTAAACCATCCCCGTCCCCTAAACCTAACCCTAGCCCGAAACCTAACCCTAACACTTGCCCGAAGCCTGACCCTCACCCGTCCCCTAATCCTAAACCGTACGCTAACACTAACCCGCGCCCTCACACGTACGCTCCCCCTAAAGCGTTGTCGTACCCTCACCTCGACCCTAAACCGTCCCCGTCCCCTAACCCTAACCCTAGACCGAACCCTAAGCGTAACCCTTCCCCGAAGCATGACCCTCACCCGTCCCCTAAACCTAACCCGTACGCTAACACTAACCTGTGCCCTCACACGAACGCTTCCACTAAAGCGTTGTCGTACACTCACCTGAACCCTAAACCGTCCCTGTCCCCTAACCCTAACCCTAGCCCGAACCCTAAGCCTAACCCTTCCCCGAAGCATGAAACTCACCCGTCCCCTAATCCTAACCCGTACGCTAACACTAACCTGCGCCCTCACACGTGCGCTCCCCCTAAAACGTTGTCGTACCCTCACCTGGACCCTGAACCGTCCCCGTCCCCTAACCCTAACCCTAGCCCGAATCCTAACCCTAACCCTTCCCCGAAGCCTAACACTCAGCCGTCCCCTAATCCTAACCCGTACGCTAACACTAACACGCACCCTCACACGTACGCTCCCCCGAAAGCGTTGTCGTACCCTCACCTGGACCCTAAACCGTCCCCGTCCCCTAACCCTAACCCTAGCCCGAACCCTAAGCCTAACCCTTGCCCAAAGCCTGACCCTCACCCGTCACCTAATCCTAACCCGTACGCTAACAATAACCCGCGCCCTCACACGTAAGCTCCCCCTAAAGCGTTGTCGTACCCTCACCTGGACCCTAAACCATCCCCGTCCCCTAACCCTAACCCTAGCCCGAACCCTAAGCCTAACACTTGCCCGAAGCCTGACCCTCACCCGTCACCTAATCCTAACCCGTACGGTAACAATAACACGCGCCCTCACACGTACGCTCCCCCTAAAGCGTTGTCGTACCCTCACCTGGACACTAAACCTTCCCCGTCCCCTAACCCTAACCCTAGCCCGAAACATAAGCCTAACACTTCCACGAAGCCTGACACTCACCCGTCCCCTAATCCTAACCCGTACGCTAACACTAACCCGCGCCCTCACACGTACGCTCCCCCTAAAGCGTTGTCGTACCCTCACCTGGACCCCAAACCGTCCCCGTCCCCTAACCCTAACCCTAGCCCGAACCATAAGCCTAACCCTTCCCCGAAACCTGACCCTCAGCCGTCCCCTAATCCTAACCCGTACGCTAACACTAACCCGTGCCCTCACACATACGCTCCCCCTAAAGCGTTGTCGTACCCTCACCTGGACCCTACACCGTCCCCGTCCCCTAACCCTAACCCTAGCCCGAACCCTAACCCTAACCCCTCCCCGAAGCCTGACCTTCACATGTCCCCTAATCCTAACCCGTACGCTAACACTAACCCGCGCCCTCACACGTACGCTCCTCCTATAGCGTTGTCGTACCCTCACCTGGACCCTAAACCGTCCCCGTCCCCTAACCCTAACCCTAGCCCGAACCATAAGCCTAACACTTCCCCGAAGCCTGACACTCACCCGTACCCTAATCCTAACCCGTACGCTAACACTAACCCGCGCCCTCACACATACGCTCCCCCTAAAACGTTGTCGTACCCTCACCTGGACCCTAAACCGTCCCCGTCCCCTAACCCTAACCCTAGCCCGAACCCTAACCCTAACCCTTCACCAAAGCCTGACCCTCACCCGTCCCCTAATCCTAACCCGTACGCTAACACTATCCCGCGCGCTCACACGTACGCTCCCCCTAAAGCGTTGTCGTACCCTCACCTGGACCGTAAACCGTCCCCGACCCCTAACCCTAACCCTAGCCCGAACCCTAAGCCTAACCCTTCTCCGAAGCATGACCCTCACCCATTCCCTAATCCTAACACGTACACTAACACTAACCTGCGCTCTCACACGTACGCTCCCCCTAAAGCGTTGTCGTACCCTCACCTGGACCCCAAACCGTCCCCGTCCCCTAACCCTAACCCTAGCCCGAACCATAAGCCTAACCCTTCCCCGAAACCTGACACTCACCCGTCCCCTAATCCTAACCCGTACGCTAACACTAACCCGCGCCCTCACACGTACGCTCCCCCTAAAGCGTTGTCGTACCCTCACCTGGACCCCAAACCGTCCCCGTCCCCAACCCTAACCCTAGCCCGAACCCTAAGCCTAACCCTTGCCCGAAGCCTGACCCTCACCCGTCCCCTAATCCTAACCCGTACGCTAACACTAACCCGCGCCCTCACACGTGCGCTCCCCCTAAAGCGTTGTAGTACCCTCACCTGGACCCTAAACCGTCCCCGTCCCCTAAACCTACCCCTAGCCCGAACCCTAACCCTAACCCTTCCCCGAAGCCTGACCCTCACCCGTCCCCTAATCCTAACCCGTACGCTAACACTAACCTGCGCCCTCACACGTACGCTGCCCCTAAAGCGTTGTCGTACCCTCACCTGGACCCCAAATCGTCCCCGTCCCCTAACCCTAACCCTAGCCCGAAACATAAGCCTAACACTTCCCCGAAGCCTGACACTCACCCGTCCCCTAATCCTAACCCGTACGCTAACACTAACCCGCGCCCTCCCACGTACGCTCCCCCTAAAGCGTTGTCGTACCCTCACCCGGACCCTAAACCGTCCCCGTCCCCTAACCCTAACCCTAGCCCGAACCCTAAGCCTAACACTTCCCCGAAGCCTGACCCTCACCCGTCCCCTAATCCTAACCCGTACGCTAACACTAACCCGCGCCCTCACACGTGCGCTCCCCCTAAAGCGTTGTCGTACCCTCACCTGGACCCTAAACCGTCCCCGTCCCCTAACCCTAACGCTAGCCCGAACCATAAGCCTAACACTTCCCCGAAGCCTGACACTCACCCGTCCCCTAATCCTAACCCGTACGCTAACACTAACCCGCGCCCTCACACATACACTCCCCCTAAAGCGTTGTCGTACTCTCACAAGGACCCTAAACCGTCCCCGTCCCCTAACCCTAACCCTAGCCCGAACCATAAGCCTAACACTTCCCCGAAGCCTGACACTCACCCGTCCCGTAATCCTAACCTGTACGATAACACTATCCCGCGCCCTCACACGTACGCTCCCCCTAAAGCGTTGCCGTACCCTCACCTGGACCCTACACCATCCCCGTCCCCTAACCCTAACCCTAGCCCGAACCCTAAGCCTAACCCTTCCCCGAAGCATGACCCTCACCCATCCCCTAATCCTAACCCGTACGGTAACACTAACCTGCGCCCTCACACGTATGCTCCCCCTGAAGCGTTGTCGTACCCTCACCTGGACTCTGAACCGTCCCTGTCCCCTAACCCTAACCCTAGCCCGAACCCTAACCCTAACCCTTCCCCGAAGCCTGACACTCAACCGTCCCCTATTCCTAACCCGTACGCTAACACTAACCCGCGCCCTCACACGTACGCTCCCACAAAGCGTTGTTGTACCCTCAACTGGACCCTAAACTGTCCCCGTCCCCTAACCCTAAACCTAGCCCGAACCCTAATCCTAACCCTTCCCCGAAGCCTGACCCTCACCCGTCCTCAATCCTAACCCGTACGCTAACACTAACCCGCGCCCTCATACATACGCTCCCCCTAAAGCGTTGTCGTACCCTCACCTGGACCCTAAACCGTCCCCGTCCCCTAACCCTAACCCTTGCCCGAACCCTAAGCCTAACCCTTCCCCGAAGCCTGACCCTCACCCGTCCCCTAATCCTAACCTGTACGCTAACACCAACCTGCGGCCTCACACGTACGCTCCCCCTAAAGCGTTGTCGTACCCTCAGCTGGACCCTAAACCGTCCCCGTCCCCTAACCCTAACCCTAGCCCGAACCCCTACCCTAACACTTCCTCGAAGCCTGACCCTCACCCGTCCCCAATCCTAACCCGTACGCTAACACTAACCCGCGCCCTCATACGTACGCACAACCTAAAGCGTTGTCGTACCTTCACCTGGACCCTAAACCGTCCCCGTCACCTAACCCTAACCCTAGCCCGAACCCTAAGCCTAACACTTGCACGAAGCCTGACCCTCACCCGTCCCCTAATCCTAACCCGTACGCTAACACTAACCCGCGCCCTCACACGTACGCTGCCCCTAAAGCGTTGTCGTACCCTCACCTGGACCCCAAACCGTCCCCGTCTCCTAACCCTAACCCTAGCCCGAAACATAAGCCTAACACTTCCCCGAAGCCTGACACTCACCCGTCCCCTAATCCTAACCCGTACGCTAACACTAACCCGCGCTCTCACACGTACGCTCCCCCTAAAGCGTTGTCGTACCCTCACCTGGACCCCAAACCGTCCCCGTCCCCTAACCCTAACCCTAGCCCGAACCCTAAGCCTAACCCTTGCCCGAAGCCTGACCCTCACCCGTCCACTAATCCTAACCCGTACGCTAACACTAACCCGCGCCCTCACACGTGCGCTCCCCCTAAAGCGTTGTCGTACCCTCACCTGGACCCTAAACCGTCCCCGTCCCCTAACCCTAACCCTAGCCCGAACCCTAACCCTAACTCTTCCCTGAAGCCTGACCCTCACCCGTCCCCTAATCCTAACCCATACGCTAACACTAACCCGCGCCCTCACACGTACGCTGCCCCTAAAGCGTTGTCGTACCCTCACCTGGACCCTAAACCGTCCCCGTCCCCTAACCCTAACCCTAGCCCGAACCATAAGCCTAACACTTCCCCGAAGCCTGACACTCACCCGTACCCTAATCCTAACCCGTACGCTAACACTAACCTGCGCCCTCACACGTACGCTCCCCCTAAAGCGTTGTCGTACCCTCACCTGGACCCCAAACAGTCCCCGTCCCCTAACCCTAACCCTAGCCCGAACCCTAAGCCTAACCCTTGCCCGAAGCCTGACCCTCACCCGTCCCCTAATCCTAACCCGTACGCTAACACTAACCCGCGCCCTCACACGAACGCTCCCCCTAAAGCGTTGTCGTACCCTCACATGGACCCTAAACCGTCCCTGTCCTCTAACCCTAACCCTAGCCCGAACCATAAGCCTAACACTTCCCCGAAGCCTGACACTCACCCGTCCCCTAATCCTAACCCGTACGCTAACACTAACCCGCGCCCTCACACATACACTCCCCCTAAAGCGTTGTCGTACTCTTACATGGACCCTAAACCGTCCCCGTCCCCTAACCCTAACCCTAGCCCGAACCATAAGCCTAACACTTCCCCGAAGCCTGACACTCACCCGTCCCCTAATCCTAACCCGTACGCTAACACTAAGCCGTGCTCTCACACGTACGCTCCCCCTAAAGCGTTGTCGTACCCTCACCTGGACCCTAAACAGTCCCCGTCCCCTAACCCTAACCCTAGCACGAACCCTAAGCCTAACACTTCCCCGAAGCCTGACCCTCACCCGTCCCCTAATCCTAACCCGTACGCTAACACTAACCTGCGCCCTCACACGTACCCTCCCCCTAAAGCGTTGTCGTACCCTCACCTGGACCCTGAACCGTCCCCGTCCCCTAACCCTAACCCTAGCCCGAACCCTAACCCTAACCCTTCCCCGAAACCTGACACTCAACTGTCCCCTATTCCTAACCCGTACGCTAACACTAACCCGCGCCCTCACACGTACGCTCCCCCAAAGCGTTGTTGTACCCTCAACTGCACCCTAAACCGTCCCCGTCCCCTAACCCTAAACCTAGCCCGAACCCTAACCCTAAACCTTCCCCGGAGCCTGACCCTCACCCGTCCCCAATCCTAATCCGTAAGCTAACACTAACCCGCGCCCTCATACGTACGCTCCCCCTAAAGCGTTGTCGTACCCTCACCTGGACCCTAAACCGTCCCCGGCCCTAACCCTAACCCTAGCCCAAACCCTAAGCCTAACACTTCCCCGAAGCCTGACCCTCACCCGTCCCCTAATCCTAACCCGTACGCTAACACTAACCTGCGCCCTCACACGTACGCTCCCCCTAAAGCGTTGTCGTACCCTCACCTGGACCCTAAACCGTCCCCGTTCCCTAACCCTAACCCTAGCCCGAACCCCTATCCTAACACTTCCCCGAAGCCTGACCCTCACCCGTCCCCAATCCTAACCCGTACGCTAACACTAACCCGCGCCCTCATACGTACGCTCCCCCTAAAGCGTTGTCGTAGCTTCACCTGGACCCTAAACCGTCCCCGTCACCTAACCCTAACCCTAGCCCGAACCCCTAGCCTAACCCTTGCCCGAAGCCTGACCCTCACCCGTCCCCTAATCCTAACGCGTACGCTAACACTAACCCGCGCCCTCACACGTACGCTCCCCCTAAAGCGTTGTCATACCCTTACCTGCACCCTAAACCGTCCCCGTCCCCTAACCCTAACCCTAGCCCGAACCCTAAGCCTAACACTTCACCGAAGCCTGACCCTCACCCGTCCCCTAATCCTAACCCGTACGCTAACACTAACCTGCGCCCTCACACGTACGCTCCCCGTAAAGCGTTGTCGTACCCTTACCTGGACCCTAAACCGTCCCCGTCCCCTAACCCTAACCCTAGCCCGAACCCTAACCCTAACCCTGCCCGAAGCCTGACTCTCACCCGTCCCCTCATCCTAACCCGTAGGCTAACACTAACCCACGCCCTCACACGTACGCTCCCCCTAAAGCGTTGTCGTACCCTGACCTGGACCCTAAACCGTCCCCGTCCCCTAACCCTAACCCTAGCCCGAATCCTAACCCTAACCCTTCCCCGAAGCCTGACCCTCACCCGTCCCCTAATCCTAACCCGTACGCTAACACTAACCTGCGCCCTCACACGTACGCTGCCCCTAAAGCGTTGTCGTACCCTCACCTGGACCCCAAACCGTCCCCGTCCCCTAACCCTAACCCTAGCCCGAACCATAAGCCTAACCCTTCCCCGAAACCTGACACTCACCCGTCCCCTAATCCTAACCCGTACGCTAACACTAACCCGCGCCCTCACACGTACGCTCCCCCTAAAGCGTTGTCGTACCCTCACCTGGACCCCAAACCGTCCCCGTCCCCAACCCTAACCCTAGCCCGAACCCTAAGCCTAACCCTTGCCCGAAGCCTGACCCTCACCCGTCCCCTAATCCTAACCCGTACGCTAACACTAACCCGCGCCCTCACACGTGCGCTCCCCCTAAAGCGTTGTAGTACCCTCACCTGGACCCTAAACCGTCCCCGTCCCCTAAACCTACCCCTAGCCCGAACCCTAACCCTAACCCTTCCCCGAAGCCTGACCCTCACCCGTCCCCTAATCCTAACCCGTACGCTAACACTAACCTGCGCCCTCACACGTACGCTGCCCCTAAAGCGTTGTCGTACCCTCACCTGGACCCCAAATCGTCCCCGTCCCCTAACCCTAACCCTAGCCCGAAACATAAGCCTAACACTTCCCCGAAGCCTGACACTCACCCGTCCCCTAATCCTAACCCGTACGCTAACACTAACCCGCGCCCTCCCACGTACGCTCCCCCTAAAGCGTTGTCGTACCCTCACCCGGACCCTAAACCGTCCCCGTCCCCTAACCCTAACCCTAGCCCGAACCCTAAGCCTAACACTTCCCCGAAGCCTGACCCTCACCCGTCCCCTAATCCTAACCCGTACGCTAACACTAACCCGCGCCCTCACACGTGCGCTCCCCCTAAAGCGTTGTCGTACCCTCACCTGGACCCTAAACCGTCCCCGTCCCCTAACCCTAACGCTAGCCCGAACCATAAGCCTAACACTTCCCCGAAGCCTGACACTCACCCGTCCCCTAATCCTAACCCGTACGCTAACACTAACCCGCGCCCTCACACATACACTCCCCCTAAAGCGTTGTCGTACTCTCACAAGGACCCTAAACCGTCCCCGTCCCCTAACCCTAACCCTAGCCCGAACCATAAGCCTAACACTTCCCCGAAGCCTGACACTCACCCGTCCCGTAATCCTAACCTGTACGATAACACTATCCCGCGCCCTCACACGTACGCTCCCCCTAAAGCGTTGCCGTACCCTCACCTGGACCCTACACCATCCCCGTCCCCTAACCCTAACCCTAGCCCGAACCCTAAGCCTAACCCTTCCCCGAAGCATGACCCTCACCCATCCCCTAATCCTAACCCGTACGGTAACACTAACCTGCGCCCTCACACGTATGCTCCCCCTGAAGCGTTGTCGTACCCTCACCTGGACTCTGAACCGTCCCTGTCCCCTAACCCTAACCCTAGCCCGAACCCTAACCCTAACCCTTCCCCGAAGCCTGACACTCAACCGTCCCCTATTCCTAACCCGTACGCTAACACTAACCCGCGCCCTCACACGTACGCTCCCACAAAGCGTTGTTGTACCCTCAACTGGACCCTAAACTGTCCCCGTCCCCTAACCCTAAACCTAGCCCGAACCCTAATCCTAACCCTTCCCCGAAGCCTGACCCTCACCCGTCCTCAATCCTAACCCGTACGCTAACACTAACCCGCGCCCTCATACATACGCTCCCCCTAAAGCGTTGTCGTACCCTCACCTGGACCCTAAACCGTCCCCGTCCCCTAACCCTAACCCTTGCCCGAACCCTAAGCCTAACCCTTCCCCGAAGCCTGACCCTCACCCGTCCCCTAATCCTAACCTGTACGCTAACACCAACCTGCGGCCTCACACGTACGCTCCCCCTAAAGCGTTGTCGTACCCTCAGCTGGACCCTAAACCGTCCCCGTCCCCTAACCCTAACCCTAGCCCGAACCCCTACCCTAACACTTCCTCGAAGCCTGACCCTCACCCGTCCCCAATCCTAACCCGTACGCTAACACTAACCCGCGCCCTCATACGTACGCACAACCTAAAGCGTTGTCGTACCTTCACCTGGACCCTAAACCGTCCCCGTCACCTAACCCTAACCCTAGCCCGAACCCTAAGCCTAACACTTGCACGAAGCCTGACCCTCACCCGTCCCCTAATCCTAACCCGTACGCTAACACTAACCCGCGCCCTCACACGTACGCTGCCCCTAAAGCGTTGTCGTACCCTCACCTGGACCCCAAACCGTCCCCGTCTCCTAACCCTAACCCTAGCCCGAAACATAAGCCTAACACTTCCCCGAAGCCTGACACTCACCCGTCCCCTAATCCTAACCCGTACGCTAACACTAACCCGCGCTCTCACACGTACGCTCCCCCTAAAGCGTTGTCGTACCCTCACCTGGACCCCAAACCGTCCCCGTCCCCTAACCCTAACCCTAGCCCGAACCCTAAGCCTAACCCTTGCCCGAAGCCTGACCCTCACCCGTCCACTAATCCTAACCCGTACGCTAACACTAACCCGCGCCCTCACACGTGCGCTCCCCCTAAAGCGTTGTCGTACCCTCACCTGGACCCTAAACCGTCCCCGTCCCCTAACCCTAACCCTAGCCCGAACCCTAACCCTAACTCTTCCCTGAAGCCTGACCCTCACCCGTCCCCTAATCCTAACCCATACGCTAACACTAACCCGCGCCCTCACACGTACGCTGCCCCTAAAGCGTTGTCGTACCCTCACCTGGACCCTAAACCGTCCCCGTCCCCTAACCCTAACCCTAGCCCGAACCATAAGCCTAACACTTCCCCGAAGCCTGACACTCACCCGTACCCTAATCCTAACCCGTACGCTAACACTAACCTGCGCCCTCACACGTACGCTCCCCCTAAAGCGTTGTCGTACCCTCACCTGGACCCCAAACAGTCCCCGTCCCCTAACCCTAACCCTAGCCCGAACCCTAAGCCTAACCCTTGCCCGAAGCCTGACCCTCACCCGTCCCCTAATCCTAACCCGTACGCTAACACTAACCCGCGCCCTCACACGAACGCTCCCCCTAAAGCGTTGTCGTACCCTCACATGGACCCTAAACCGTCCCTGTCCTCTAACCCTAACCCTAGCCCGAACCATAAGCCTAACACTTCCCCGAAGCCTGACACTCACCCGTCCCCTAATCCTAACCCGTACGCTAACACTAACCCGCGCCCTCACACATACACTCCCCCTAAAGCGTTGTCGTACTCTTACATGGACCCTAAACCGTCCCCGTCCCCTAACCCTAACCCTAGCCCGAACCATAAGCCTAACACTTCCCCGAAGCCTGACACTCACCCGTCCCCTAATCCTAACCCGTACGCTAACACTAAGCCGTGCTCTCACACGTACGCTCCCCCTAAAGCGTTGTCGTACCCTCACCTGGACCCTAAACAGTCCCCGTCCCCTAACCCTAACCCTAGCACGAACCCTAAGCCTAACACTTCCCCGAAGCCTGACCCTCACCCGTCCCCTAATCCTAACCCGTACGCTAACACTAACCTGCGCCCTCACACGTACCCTCCCCCTAAAGCGTTGTCGTACCCTCACCTGGACCCTGAACCGTCCCCGTCCCCTAACCCTAACCCTAGCCCGAACCCTAACCCTAACCCTTCCCCGAAACCTGACACTCAACTGTCCCCTATTCCTAACCCGTACGCTAACACTAACCCGCGCCCTCACACGTACGCTCCCCCAAAGCGTTGTTGTACCCTCAACTGCACCCTAAACCGTCCCCGTCCCCTAACCCTAAACCTAGCCCGAACCCTAACCCTAAACCTTCCCCGGAGCCTGACCCTCACCCGTCCCCAATCCTAATCCGTACGCTAACACTAACCCGCGCCCTCATACGTACGCTCCCCCTAAAGCGTTGTCGTACCCTCACCTGGACCCTAAACCGTCCCCGGCCCTAACCCTAACCCTAGCCCAAACCCTAAGCCTAACACTTCCCCGAAGCCTGACCCTCACCCGTCCCCTAATCCTAACCCGTACGCTAACACTAACCTGCGCCCTCACACGTACGCTCCCCCTAAAGCGTTGTCGTACCCTCACCTGGACCCTAAACCGTCCCCGTTCCCTAACCCTAACCCTAGCCCGAACCCCTATCCTAACACTTCCCCGAAGCCTGACCCTCACCCGTCCCCAATCCTAACCCGTACGCTAACACTAACCCGCGCCCTCATACGTACGCTCCCCCTAAAGCGTTGTCGTAGCTTCACCTGGACCCTAAACCGTCCCCGTCACCTAACCCTAACCCTAGCCCGAACCCCTAGCCTAACCCTTGCCCGAAGCCTGACCCTCACCCGTCCCCTAATCCTAACGCGTACGCTAACACTAACCCGCGCCCTCACACGTACGCTCCCCCTAAAGCGTTGTCATACCCTTACCTGCACCCTAAACCGTCCCCGTCCCCTAACCCTAACCCTAGCCCGAACCCTAAGCCTAACACTTCACCGAAGCCTGACCCTCACCCGTCCCCTAATCCTAACCCGTACGCTAACACTAACCTGCGCCCTCACACGTACGCTCCCCGTAAAGCGTTGTCGTACCCTTACCTGGACCCTAAACCGTCCCCGTCCCCTAACCCTAACCCTAGCCCGAACCCTAACCCTAACCCTGCCCGAAGCCTGACTCTCACCCGTCCCCTCATCCTAACCCGTAGGCTAACACTAACCCACGCCCTCACACGTACGCTCCCCCTAAAGCGTTGTCGTACCCTGACCTGGACCCTAAACCGTCCCCGTCCCCTAACCCTAACCCTAGCCCGAATCCTAACCCTAACCCTTCCCCGAAGCCTGACCCTCACCCGTCCCCTAATCCTAACCCGTACGCTAACACTAACCTGCGCCCTCACACGTACGCTGCCCCTAAAGCGTTGTCGTACACTCACCTGGACCCCAAACCGTCCCCGTCCCCTAACCCTAACCCTAGCCCGAAACATAAGCCTAACACTTCCCCGAAGCCTGACACTCACCCGTCCCCTAATCCTAACCCGTACGCTAACACTAACCCGCGCTCTCACACATACGCTCCCCCTAAAGCGTTGTCGTACCCTCACCTGGACCCCAAACTGTCCCCGTCCCCAACCCTAACCCTAGCCCGAACCCTAAGCCTAACCCTTGCCCGAAGCCTGACCCTCACCCGTCCCCTAATCCTAACCCGTACGCTAACACTAACCCGCGCCCTCACACGTGCGCTCCCCCTAAAGCGTTGTCGTACCCTCACCTGGACCCTAAACCGTCCCCGTCCCCTAACCCGAAACCTAGCCCGAACCCTAACCCTAACCCTTCCCTGAAGCCTGACCCTCACCCGTCCCCTAATCCTAACCCGTACGCTAACACTAACCCGCGCCCTCACACGTACGCTGCCCCTAAAGCGTTGTCGTACCCTCACATGGACCCTAAACCGTCCCCGTCCCCTAACCCTAACCCTAGCCCGAACCATAAGCCTAACACTTCCACGAAGCCTGACACTCACCCGTCCCCTAATCCTAACCCGTACGCTAACACTAACCCGCGCCCTCACACGTACGCTCCCCCTAAAGCGTTGTCGTACCCTCACCTGGACCCTAAACCGTCCCCGTCCCCTAACCCTAACCCTAGCACGAACCCTAAGCCTAACACTTCCCCGAAGCCTGACCCTCACCCGTCCCCTAATCCTAACCCGTACGCTAACACTAACCTGCGCCCTCACACGTACCCTCCCCCTAAAGCGTTGTCGTACCCTCACCTGGACCCTGAACCGTCCCCGTCCCCTAACCCTAACCCTAGCCCGAACCCTAACCCTAAACCTTCCCCGAAACCTGACACTCAACTGTCCCCTATTCCTAACCCGTACGCTAACACTAACCCGCGCCCTCACACGTACGCTCCCCCAAAGCGTTGTTGTACCCTCAACTGCACCCTAAACCGTCCCCGTCCCCTAACCCTAAACCTAGCCCGAACCCTAACCCTAAACCTTCCCCGGAGCCTGACCCTCACCCGTCCCCAATCCTAATCCGTACGCTAACACTAACCCGCGCACTCATACGTACGCTCCCCCTAAAGCGTTGTCGTACCCTCACCTGGACCCTAAACCGTCCCCGGCCCTAACCCTAACCCTAGCCCGAACCCTAAGCCTAACCCTTCCCCGAAGCCTGACCCTCACCCGTCCCCTAATCCTAACCCGTACGCTAACACTAACCTGCGCCCTCACACGTACGCTCCCCCTAAAGCGTTGTCGTACCCTCACCTGGACCCTAAACCGTCCCCGTTCCCTAACCCTAACCCTAGCCCGAACCCCTATCCTAACACTTCCCCGAAGCCTGACCCTCACCCGTCCCCAATCCTAACCCGTACGCTAACACTAACCCGCGCCCTCATACGTACGCTCCCCCTAAAACGTTGTCGTAGCTTCACCTGGACCCTAAAACGTCCCCGTCACCTAACCCTAACCCTAGCCCGAACCCCTAGCCTAACCCTTGCCCGAAGCCTGACCCTCACCCGTCCCCTAATCCTAACCCGTACGCTAACACTAACCCGCGCCCTCACACGTACGCTCCCCCAAAGCGTTGTTGTACCCTCAACTGCACCCTAAACCGTCCCCGTCCCCTAACCCTAAACCTAGCCCGAACCCTAACCCTAAACCTTCCCCGGAGCCTGACCCTCACCCGTCCCCAATCCTAATCCGTACGCTAACACTAACCCGCGCACTCATACGTACGCTCCCCCTAAAGCGTTGTCGTACCCTCACCTGGACCCTAAACCGTCCCCGGCCCTAACCCTAACCCTAGCCCGAACCCTAAGCCTAACCCTTCCCCGAAGCCTGACCCTCACCCGTCCCCTAATCCTAACCCGTACGCTAACACTAACCTGCGCCCTCACACGTACGCTCCCCCTAAAGCGTTGTCGTACCCTCACCTGGACCCTAAACCGTCCCCGTTCCCTAACCCTAACCCTAGCCCGAACCCCTATCCTAACACTTCCCCGAAGCCTGACCCTCACCCGTCCCCAATCCTAACCCGTACGCTAACACTAACCCGCGCCCTCATACGTACGCTCCCCCTAAAACGTTGTCGTAGCTTCACCTGGACCCTAAAACGTCCCCGTCACCTAACCCTAACCCTAGCCCGAACCCCTAGCCTAACCCTTGCCCGAAGCCTGACCCTCACCCGTCCCCTAATCCTAACGCGTACGCTAACACTAACCCGCGCCCTCACACGTACGCTCCCCCTAAAGCGTTGTCATACCCTTACCTGCACCCTAAACCGTCCCCGTCCCCTAACCCTAACCCTAGCCCGAACCCTAAGCCTAACACTTCACCGAAGCCTGACCCTCACCCGTCCCCTAATCCTAACCCGTACGCTAACACTAACCTGCGCCCTCACACGTACGCTCCCCGTAAAGCGTTGTCGTACCCTTACCTGGACCCTAAACCGTCCCCGTCCCCTAACCCTAACCCTAGACCGAACCCTAACCCTAACCCTGCCCGAAGCCTGACTCTCACCCGTCCCCTCATCCTAACCCGTACGCTAACACTAACCCACGCCCTCACACGTACGCTCCCCCTAAAGCGTTGTCGTAACCTGACCTGGACCCTAAACCGTCCCCGTCCCCTAACCCTAACCCTAGCCCGAACCCTAACCCTAACCCTTCCCCGAAGCCTGACCCTCACCCGTCCCCTAATCCTAACCCGTACGCTAACACTAACCTGCGCCCTCACACGTACGCTGCCCCTAAAGCGTTGTCGTACACTCACCTGGACCCCAAACCGTCCCCGTCCCCTAACCCTAACCCTAGCCCGAAACATAAGCCTAACACTTCCCCGAAGCCTGACACTCACCCGTCCCCTAATCCTAACCCGTACGCTAACACTAACCCACGCTCTCACACATACGCTCCCCCTAAAGCGTTGTCGTACCCTCACCTGGACCCCAAACTGTCCCCGTCCCCAACCCTAACCCTAGCCCGAACCCTAAGCCTAACCCTTGCCCGAAGCCTGACCCTCACCCGTCCCCTAATCCTAACCCGTACGCTAACACTAACCCGCGCCCTCACACGTGCGCTCCCCCTAAAGCGTTGTCGTACCCTCACCTGGACCCTAAACCGTCCCCGTCCCCTAACCCGAAACCTAGCCCGAACCCTAACCCTAACCCTTCCCTGAAGCCTGACCCTCACCCGTCCCCTAATCCTAACCCGTACGCTAACACTAACCCGCGCCCTCACACGTACGCTGCCCCTAAAGCGTTGTCGTACCCTCACATGGACCCTAAACCGTCCCCGACCCCTAACCCTAACCCTAGCCCGAACCATAAGCCTAACACTTCCACGAAGCCTGACACTCACCCGTCCCCTAATCCTAACCCGTACGCTAACACTAACCCGCGCCCTCACACGTACGCTCCCCCTAAAGCGTTGTCGTACCCTCACCTGGACCCCAAACCGTCCCCGTCCCCTAACCCTAACCCTAGACCGAACCCTAAGCCTAACCCTTGCCCGAAGCCTGACCCTCACCCGTCCCCTAATCCTAACCCGTACGCTAACACTAACCCACGCCCTCACACGTGCGCTCCCCCTAAAGCGTTGTCGTACCCTCACCTGGACCCTAAACCGTCCCCGTCCCCTAACCCTAACGCTAGCCCGAACCATAAGCCTAACACTTCCCCGAAGCCTGACACGCACCTGTCCCCTAATCCTAACCCGTACGCTAACACTAACCCGCGCCCTCACACATACACTCCCCCTAAAGCGTTGTCGTACTCTCACATGGACCCTAAACCGTCCCCGACCCCTAACCCTAACCCTAGCCCGAACCATAAGCCTAACACTTCCCCGAAGCCTGACACTCACCCGTCCCCTAATCCTAACCCGTACGCTAACACTAAGCCGTGCTCTCACACGTACGCTCCCCCTAAAGCGTTGTCGTACCCTCACCTGGACCCCAAACCGTCCCCGTCCCCGTCCCCTAACCCTAGCCCGAACCCTAAGCCTAACACTTCCCCGAAGCCTGACCCTCACCCGTCCCCTAATCCTAACCCGTACGCTAACACTAACCCGTGCCCTCACACGTACGCTACCCCTAAAGCGTTGTCGTACCCTCACCTGGACCCTAAACCGTCCCCGTCCCCTAACCCTAACCCTAGTCCGAACCCTAACCCTAAACCTTCCCCAAAGCCTGAACCTCACCCGTCCCCTAATCCTAACCCGTATGCTAACACTAACCCGTGCCCTCACACGTACGCTCCCCCTAAAGCGTTGTCGTACCCTCACCTGGACCGTAAACCGTCCCCGTCCCCTAACCCTAACCCTAGCCCGAACCCTAAGCCTAACCCTTCCCCGAAGCATGACCCTCACCCATGCCCTAATCCTAACCAGTACGCTAACACTAACCTGCGCCCTCAGACGTACGCTCCCTGTAAAGCGTTGTGGTACCCTCACCTGGACCCTAAACCGTCTCCGTCCCCTAACCCTAACCATAGCCCGAACCCTAACCCTAACCCTTCCCCGAAGCCTGACCCTCACCCATCCCCTAATCCTAACCCGTACGGTAACACTAACCTGCGCCCTCACACGTACGCTCCCCCTGAAGCGTTGTCGTACCCTCACCTGGACCCTGAACCGTCCCTGTCCCCTAACCCTAACACTAGCCCGAACCCTAACCCTAACCCTTCCCCGAAGCCTGACACTCAACCGTACCCTATTCCTAACCCGTACGCTAACACTAACCCGCGCCCTCACACGTACGCTCCCCCAAAGCATTGTTGTACCCTCAACTGAACCCTAAACTGTCCCCTTCCCCTAACCCTAAACCTATCCCGAACCCTAACCCTAACACTTCCCCGAAGCCTGACCCTCACCCGTCCTCAATCCTAACCCGTACGCTAACACTAACCCGCGCCCTCATACGTACGCTCCCCCTAAAGCGTTGTCGTACCCTCACCTGGACCCTAAACCGTCCCCGTCCCCTAACCCTAACCCTAGCCCGAACCCTAAGCCTAACCCTTCCCCGAAGCCTGACACTCACCCGTCCCCTAATCCTAACCCGTACGCTAACACTAACCTGCGGCCTCACAGGTACGCTTCCCCTAAAGCGTTGTCGTACCCTCAGCTGGACCCTAAACTGTCCCCGTCCCCTAACCCTAACCCTAGCCGAACCCTAACCCTAAACCTGCCCGAAGCCTGACACTCACCCGTCCCCTCATCCTAACCCGTACGCTAAAACTAACCCGCGCCCTCACACGTACGCTCCCCCTAAAGCGTTGTCGTACCCTCACCTGGACCCTAAACCGTCCCCGTCCCCTAACCCTAAACCTAGCCCGAACCCAGACCCTAACACTTCCCCGAAGCCTGACCCTCACCCGTCCCCTAATCCTAACCCGTACGCTAACACTAACCTGCGCCCTCACACTTACGCTGCCCCTAAAGCGTTGTCGTACCCTCACCTGGACCCCAAACCGTCCCCGTCACCTAAGCCTAACCCTAGCCCGAACCATAAGCCTAACACTTCCCCGAAGCCTGACACTCACCCGTCCCCTAATCCTAACCCGTATGCTAACACTAACCCGCGCTCTCACACGTACGCTACCCCTAAAGCGTTGTCGTACCCTCACCTCGACCCCAAACCGTCCCCGTCCCCTAACCCTAACCCTAGCCCGAACCCTAAGCCTAACCCTTGCCCGAAGCCTGACCCTCACCCGTCCCCTAATCCTAACCCGTACGCTAACACTAACCCGCGCCCTCACACGTACGCTCCCCCTAAAGCGTTGTCGTACCCTCACCTGGACCGTAAACCGTCCCCGTCCCCTAACCCTAACCCTAGCCCGAACCCTAACCCTAACCCTTCCCCGAAGCCTGACACTCAACCGTACCCTATTCCTAACCCGTACGCTAACACTAACCCGCGCCCTCACACGTACGCTCCCCCAAAGCGTTGTTGTACCCTCAACTGGACCCTAAACTGTCCCCTTCCCCTAACCCTAAACCTAGCCCGAACCCTAACCCTAACACTTCCCCGAAGCTTGACCCTCACCCGTCCTCAATCCTAACCCGTACGCTAACACTAACCCGCGCCCTCATACGTACGCTCCCCCTAAAGCGTTGTCGTACCCTCACCTGGACCCTAAACCGTCCCCGTCCCCTAACCCTAACCCTAGCCCGAACCCTAAGCCTAACCCTTCCCCGAAGCCTGACACTCACCCGTCCCCTAATCCTAACCCGTACGCTAACACTAACCTGCGGCCTCACAGGTACGCTTCCCCTAAAGCGTTGTCGTACCCTCAGCTGGACCCTAAACTGTCCCCGTCCCCTAACCCTAACCCTAGCCCGAACCCTAACCCTAAACCTGCCCGAAGCCTGACCCTCACCCGTCCCCTCATCCTAACCCGTACGCTAAAACTAACCCGCGCCCTCACACGTACGCTCCCCGTAAAGCGTTGTCGTAACCTCACCTGGACCCTAAACCGTCCCCGTCCCCTAACCCTAACCCTAGCCCGAACCCAAACCCTAACCCTTCCCCGAAGCCTGACCCTCACCCGTCCCCTAATCCTAACCCGTACGCTAACACTAACCTGCGCCCTCACACGTACGCTGCCCCTAAAGCGTTGTCGTACCCTCACCTGGACCCCAAACCGTCCCCGTCCCCTAAGCCTAACCCTAGCCCGAACCATAAGCCTAACACTTCCCCGAAGCCTGACACTCACCCATCCCCTAATCCTAACCCGTATGCTAACACTAACCCGCGCTCTCACACGTACGCTCCCCCTAAAGCGTTGTCGTACCCTCACCTCGACCCCAAACCGTCCCCGTCCCCTAACCCTAACCCTAGCCCGAACCCTAAGCCTAACCCTTGCCCGAAGCCTGACCCTCACCCGTCCACTAATCCTAACCCGTACCCTAACACTAACCCGCGCCCTCACACGTACGCTGCCCCTAAAGCGTTGTCGTACCCTCACCTGGACCCTAAACCGTCCCCGTCCCCTAACCCTAACCCTAGCCCGAACCATAAGCCTAACCCTTCCCCGAAGCCTGACACTCACCCGTCCCCTAATCCTAACCCGTACGCTAACACTAACCCGCGCCCTCACACGTACGCTCCCCCTAAAGCGTTGTCGTACACTCACCTGGACCCCAAACAGTCCCCGTCCCCTAACCCTAACCCTAGCCCGAACCCTAAGCCTAACACTTGCCCGAAGCCTGACCCTCACCCGTCCCCTAATCCTAACCCGTACGCTAACACTAACCCGCGCCCTCACACGTACGCTCCCCCTAAAGCGTTGTCGTACCCTCACCTGGACCCTAAACCGTCCCCGTCCCCTAACCCTAACCCTAGCCCGAACCATAAGCCTAACACTTCCCCGAAGCCTGACACTCACCCGTCCCCTAATCCTAACCCGTACGCTAACACTAACCCGTGCCCTCACACATACACTCCCCCTAAAGCGTTGTCGTACTCTCACATGGACCCTAAACCGTCCCCGTCCCCTAACCCTAACCCTAGCCCGAACCATAAGCCTAACACTTCCCCGAAGCCTGACACTCACCCGTCCCCTAAACCTAACCCGTACGCTAACACTAAGCCGTGCTCTCACACGTACGCTCCCCCTAAAGCGTTGTCCTACCCTCACCTGGACCCCAAACCGTCCCCGTCCCCTAACCCTAACCCTAGCCCGCACCCTAAGCCTAACCCTTCCCCGAAGCCTGACTCTCACCCGTGCCCTAATCCTAACCCGTACGCTAACACTAACCCGTTCCCTCACACGTACGCTCCCCATAAAGCGTTGTCATACCCTCACCTGGACCCTAAACCGTCCCCGTCCCCTAACCCTAACCCTAACCCTTCTCCAAAGCCTGACCCTCACCCGTCCCCTAATCCTAACCCTCTACGCTAACACTATCCCGCACCCTCACACGTACGCTCCCCCTAAAGCGTTGTCGTACCCTCACCTGGACCGTAAACCGTCCCCGTCCCCTAACCCTAACCCTAGCCCGAACCCTAAGCCTAACCCTTAGCCAAAGCATGACCCTCACCCATCCCCTAATCCTAACCCGTACGCTAACACTAACCTGCGCCCTCAGACGTACGCTCCTCCTAAAGCGTTGTCGTACCCTCACCTGGACCCTAAACCGTCCCCGTCCCCTAACCCTAACCATAGCCCGAACCCTAACCCTAACCCTTCCCCGAAGCCTGACCCTCACCCGACCCCTAATCCTAACCCGTACGCTAACACTAACCTGCGCCCTCACACGTACGCTCCCCCTAAAGCTTTGTCGTACACTCACCTGGACCCTAAACCGTCCCCGTCCCGTAACCCTAACCCTAGCCCGGACCCTAACCCTAACCCTTCCCCGAAGCCTGACCCTCACCCGTCCCCAATCCTAACCCGTACGCTAACACTAACCCACGCCCTCATACGTACGCTCCCCCTAATGCGTTGTCGTACACTCACCTGGACCCTAAACCGTCCCCGTCCCCTAACCCTAACCCTAGCACGAACCCTAAGCCTAACACTTCCCCGAAGCCTGACCCTCACCCGTCCCCTAATCCTAACCCGTACACTAACACTAACTCACGCCCTCACACGTACGCTCCCCCTAAAGCGTTGTCGTACCCTCACCTGGACCCTAAACCGTCCCCGTCCCCTAACCCTAACCCTAGCCCGAACCCTAAGCGTAACCCTTCCCCGAAGCATGACCCTCACCCGTCCCCTAATCCTAACCCGTACGCTAACACTAACCTGCGCCCTCACACGAACGCTTCCACTAAAGCGTTCTCGTACACTCACCTGAACCCTAAACCGTCCCTGTCCCCTAACCCTAACCTAGCCCGAACCCTAAGCCTAACCCTTCCCCGAAGCATGACACTCACCCGTCCCCTAATCCTAACCCGTACGCTAACACTAACCTGCGCCCTCACACGTACGCTCCCCCTATAGCGTTGTCGTACCCTCACCTGGACCCTAAACCGTCCCCATCCCCTAACCCTAACCCTAGCCCGAACCCTAACCCTAACCCTTCCCCGAAGCCTAACACTCAACCGTCCCCTAATCCTAACCCGTACGCTAACACTAACCCGCGCCCTCACACGTACGCTCCCCCAAAGCGTTGTTGTACCCTCAACTGGACCCTAAACCGTCCCCGTCCCCTAACCCTAACCCTAGGCCGAACCCTAACCCTAACCCTTCCCCGAAGCCTGACCCTCACCCGTCCCCAATCCTAACCCGTACGCTAACACTAACCCACGCCCTCATACGTAAGCTCCCCCTAAAGCGTTGTCGTACACTCACCTGGACCCTAAACCGTCCCCGTCCCCTAACCCTAACCCTAGCCTGAACCCTAAGCCTAACCCTTGCCCGAAGCCTGACACTCACCCGTCCCCTAATCCTAACCCGTGCGCTAACAATAACCCACGCCCTCACACGTACGCTCCCCCTAAAGCGTTGTCGTACCCTCACCTGGACCCTAAACCGTCCCCGTCCCCTAACCCTAACGCTAGCCCGAACCCTAAGCATAACCCTTCCCCGAAGCATGACCCTCACCCGTCCGCTTATCCTAACCCGTACGCTAACACTAACCTGCGCCCTCACACGAACGCTTCCACTAAAGCGTTGTCGTACACTCACCTGAACCCTAAACCGTCCCTGTCCCCTAACCCTAACCCTAGCCCGAACCCTAAGCCTAACCCTTCCTCGAAGCATGACACTCACCCGTCCCCTAATCCTAACCCGTACGCTAACACTAACCTGCGCCCTCACACGTACGCTCCCCCTAAAGCGTTGTCGTACCCTCACCTGGACCCTGAACCCTCCCCGTCCCCTAACCCTAACCCTAGCCCGAACCCTAACCCTAACCCTTCCCCGAAGCCTAAAACTCAACCGTCCCCTAATCCTAACCCGTACGCTAACACTAACCCGCGCCTTCACACGTACGCTCCCCCAAAGCGTTGTTGTACCCTCAACTGGACCCTAAACCGTCACCGTCCCCTAACCCTAACCCTAGCACGAACCCTAACCCTAAACCTTCCCCGAAGCCTGACCCTCACCCGTCCCCAATCCTAACCCGTACGCTAACACTAACCCGCGCCCTCATACGTAAGCTCCCCCTAAAGCGTTGTCGTACCCTCACCTGGACCCTAAACCGTCCCCGTCCCCTAACCCTAACCCTAGCCCGAACCCTAAGCCTAACCCTTGCCCGAAGCCTGACCCTCACCCGTCCCCTAATCCTAACCCGTGCGCTAACAATAACCCGCGCCCTCACACGTACGCTCCCCCTAAAGCGTTGTCGTACCCTCACCTGGACCCTAAACCGTCCCCGTCCCCTGACCCTAACCCTAGCCCGAACCCTAAGCCTAACACTTGCCCGAAGCCTGACCCTCACCCGTCACCTAATCCTAACCCGTACGCTAACAATAACCCGCGCCCTCACACGTATGCTCCCCCTAAAGCGTTGTCGTACCCTCACCTGGACCCTAAACCATCCCCGTCCCCTAACCCTAACCCTAGCCCGAACCCTAAGCCTAACACTTCCCCGAAGCCTGACCCTCACCCGTCCCCTAATCCTAACCCGTACGCTAACACTAACCTGCGCCCTCACACGTACGCTCCCCGTAAAGCGTTGTCGTACCCTTACCTGGACCCTAAACCGTCCCCGTCCCCTAACCCTAACCCTAGCCCGAACCCTAACCCTAACCCTGCCCGAAGCCTGACTCTCACCCGTCCCCTCATCCTAACCCGTACGCTAACACTAACCCGCGCCCTCACACGTACGCTCCCCCTAAAGCATTGTCGTACCCTCACCTGGACTCTAAACCGTCCCCGTCCCCTAACCCTAACCCTAGCCCGAACCCTAAGCCTAACCCTTGCCCGAAGCCTGACCCTCACCCGTCCCCTAATCCTAACCCGTACGCTAACACTAACCCGCGCCCTCACACGTACGCTCCCCCTAAAGCGTTGTCGTACCCTCACCTGGACCGTAAACCGTCCCCGTCCCCTAACCCTAACCCTAGCCCGAACCCTAACCCTAACCCTTCCCCGAAGCCTGACACTCAACCGTACCCTATTCCTAACCCGTACGCTAACACTAACCCGCGCCCTCACACGTACGCTCCCCCAAAGCGTTGTTGTACCCTCAACTGGACCCTAAACTGTCCCCTTCCCCTAACCCTAAACCTAGCCCGAACCCTAACCCTAACACTTCCCCGAAGCTTGACCCTCACCCGTCCTCAATCCTAACCCGTACGCTAACACTAACCCGCGCCCTCATACGTACGCTCCCCCTAAAGCGTTGTCGTACCCTCACCTGGACCCTAAACCGTCCCCGTCCCCTAACCCTAACCCTAGCCCGAACCCTAAGCCTAACCCTTCCCCGAAGCCTGACACTCACCCGTCCCCTAATCCTAACCCGTACGCTAACACTAACCTGCGGCCTCACAGGTACGCTTCCCCTAAAGCGTTGTCGTACCCTCAGCTGGACCCTAAACTGTCCCCGTCCCCTAACCCTAACCCTAGCCCGAACCCTAACCCTAAACCTGCCCGAAGCCTGACCCTCACCCGTCCCCTCATCCTAACCCGTACGCTAAAACTAACCCGCGCCCTCACACGTACGCTCCCCGTAAAGCGTTGTCGTAACCTCACCTGGACCCTAAACCGTCCCCGTCCCCTAACCCTAACCCTAGCCCGAACCCAAACCCTAACCCTTCCCCGAAGCCTGACCCTCACCCGTCCCCTAATCCTAACCCGTACGCTAACACTAACCTGCGCCCTCACACGTACGCTGCCCCTAAAGCGTTGTCGTACCCTCACCTGGACCCCAAACCGTCCCCGTCCCCTAAGCCTAACCCTAGCCCGAACCATAAGCCTAACACTTCCCCGAAGCCTGACACTCACCCATCCCCTAATCCTAACCCGTATGCTAACACTAACCCGCGCTCTCACACGTACGCTCCCCCTAAAGCGTTGTCGTACCCTCACCTCGACCCCAAACCGTCCCCGTCCCCTAACCCTAACCCTAGCCCGAACCCTAAGCCTAACCCTTGCCCGAAGCCTGACCCTCACCCGTCCACTAATCCTAACCCGTACCCTAACACTAACCCGCGCCCTCACACGTACGCTGCCCCTAAAGCGTTGTCGTACCCTCACCTGGACCCTAAACCGTCCCCGTCCCCTAACCCTAACCCTAGCCCGAACCATAAGCCTAACCCTTCCCCGAAGCCTGACACTCACCCGTCCCCTAATCCTAACCCGTACGCTAACACTAACCCGCGCCCTCACACGTACGCTCCCCCTAAAGCGTTGTCGTACACTCACCTGGACCCCAAACAGTCCCCGTCCCCTAACCCTAACCCTAGCCCGAACCCTAAGCCTAACACTTGCCCGAAGCCTGACCCTCACCCGTCCCCTAATCCTAACCCGTACGCTAACACTAACCCGCGCCCTCACACGTACGCTCCCCCTAAAGCGTTGTCGTACCCTCACCTGGACCCTAAACCGTCCCCGTCCCCTAACCCTAACCCTAGCCCGAACCATAAGCCTAACACTTCCCCGAAGCCTGACACTCACCCGTCCCCTAATCCTAACCCGTACGCTAACACTAACCCGTGCCCTCACACATACACTCCCCCTAAAGCGTTGTCGTACTCTCACATGGACCCTAAACCGTCCCCGTCCCCTAACCCTAACCCTAGCCCGAACCATAAGCCTAACACTTCCCCGAAGCCTGACACTCACCCGTCCCCTAAACCTAACCCGTACGCTAACACTAAGCCGTGCTCTCACACGTACGCTCCCCCTAAAGCGTTGTCCTACCCTCACCTGGACCCCAAACCGTCCCCGTCCCCTAACCCTAACCCTAGCCCGCACCCTAAGCCTAACCCTTCCCCGAAGCCTGACTCTCACCCGTGCCCTAATCCTAACCCGTACGCTAACACTAACCCGTTCCCTCACACGTACGCTCCCCATAAAGCGTTGTCATACCCTCACCTGGACCCTAAACCGTCCCCGTCCCCTAACCCTAACCCTAACCCTTCTCCAAAGCCTGACCCTCACCCGTCCCCTAATCCTAACCCTCTACGCTAACACTATCCCGCACCCTCACACGTACGCTCCCCCTAAAGCGTTGTCGTACCCTCACCTGGACCGTAAACCGTCCCCGTCCCCTAACCCTAACCCTAGCCCGAACCCTAAGCCTAACCCTTAGCCAAAGCATGACCCTCACCCATCCCCTAATCCTAACCCGTACGCTAACACTAACCTGCGCCCTCAGACGTACGCTCCTCCTAAAGCGTTGTCGTACCCTCACCTGGACCCTAAACCGTCCCCGTCCCCTAACCCTAACCATAGCCCGAACCCTAACCCTAACCCTTCCCCGAAGCCTGACCCTCACCCGACCCCTAATCCTAACCCGTACGCTAACACTAACCTGCGCCCTCACACGTACGCTCCCCCTAAAGCTTTGTCGTACACTCACCTGGACCCTAAACCGTCCCCGTCCCGTAACCCTAACCCTAGCCCGGACCCTAACCCTAACCCTTCCCCGAAGCCTGACCCTCACCCGTCCCCAATCCTAACCCGTACGCTAACACTAACCCACGCCCTCATACGTACGCTCCCCCTAATGCGTTGTCGTACACTCACCTGGACCCTAAACCGTCCCCGTCCCCTAACCCTAACCCTAGCACGAACCCTAAGCCTAACACTTCCCCGAAGCCTGACCCTCACCCGTCCCCTAATCCTAACCCGTACACTAACACTAACTCACGCCCTCACACGTACGCTCCCCCTAAAGCGTTGTCGTACCCTCACCTGGACCCTAAACCGTCCCCGTCCCCTAACCCTAACCCTAGCCCGAACCCTAAGCGTAACCCTTCCCCGAAGCATGACCCTCACCCGTCCCCTAATCCTAACCCGTACGCTAACACTAACCTGCGCCCTCACACGAACGCTTCCACTAAAGCGTTCTCGTACACTCACCTGAACCCTAAACCGTCCCTGTCCCCTAACCCTAACCTAGCCCGAACCCTAAGCCTAACCCTTCCCCGAAGCATGACACTCACCCGTCCCCTAATCCTAACCCGTACGCTAACACTAACCTGCGCCCTCACACGTACGCTCCCCCTATAGCGTTGTCGTACCCTCACCTGGACCCTAAACCGTCCCCATCCCCTAACCCTAACCCTAGCCCGAACCCTAACCCTAACCCTTCCCCGAAGCCTAACACTCAACCGTCCCCTAATCCTAACCCGTACGCTAACACTAACCCGCGCCCTCACACGTACGCTCCCCCAAAGCGTTGTTGTACCCTCAACTGGACCCTAAACCGTCCCCGTCCCCTAACCCTAACCCTAGGCCGAACCCTAACCCTAACCCTTCCCCGAAGCCTGACCCTCACCCGTCCCCAATCCTAACCCGTACGCTAACACTAACCCACGCCCTCATACGTAAGCTCCCCCTAAAGCGTTGTCGTACACTCACCTGGACCCTAAACCGTCCCCGTCCCCTAACCCTAACCCTAGCCTGAACCCTAAGCCTAACCCTTGCCCGAAGCCTGACACTCACCCGTCCCCTAATCCTAACCCGTGCGCTAACAATAACCCACGCCCTCACACGTACGCTCCCCCTAAAGCGTTGTCGTACCCTCACCTGGACCCTAAACCGTCCCCGTCCCCTAACCCTAACGCTAGCCCGAACCCTAAGCATAACCCTTCCCCGAAGCATGACCCTCACCCGTCCGCTTATCCTAACCCGTACGCTAACACTAACCTGCGCCCTCACACGAACGCTTCCACTAAAGCGTTGTCGTACACTCACCTGAACCCTAAACCGTCCCTGTCCCCTAACCCTAACCCTAGCCCGAACCCTAAGCCTAACCCTTCCTCGAAGCATGACACTCACCCGTCCCCTAATCCTAACCCGTACGCTAACACTAACCTGCGCCCTCACACGTACGCTCCCCCTAAAGCGTTGTCGTACCCTCACCTGGACCCTGAACCCTCCCCGTCCCCTAACCCTAACCCTAGCCCGAACCCTAACCCTAACCCTTCCCCGAAGCCTAAAACTCAACCGTCCCCTAATCCTAACCCGTACGCTAACACTAACCCGCGCCTTCACACGTACGCTCCCCCAAAGCGTTGTTGTACCCTCAACTGGACCCTAAACCGTCACCGTCCCCTAACCCTAACCCTAGCACGAACCCTAACCCTAAACCTTCCCCGAAGCCTGACCCTCACCCGTCCCCAATCCTAACCCGTACGCTAACACTAACCCGCGCCCTCATACGTAAGCTCCCCCTAAAGCGTTGTCGTACCCTCACCTGGACCCTAAACCGTCCCCGTCCCCTAACCCTAACCCTAGCCCGAACCCTAAGCCTAACCCTTGCCCGAAGCCTGACCCTCACCCGTCCCCTAATCCTAACCCGTGCGCTAACAATAACCCGCGCCCTCACACGTACGCTCCCCCTAAAGCGTTGTCGTACCCTCACCTGGACCCTAAACCGTCCCCGTCCCCTGACCCTAACCCTAGCCCGAACCCTAAGCCTAACACTTGCCCGAAGCCTGACCCTCACCCGTCACCTAATCCTAACCCGTACGCTAACAATAACCCGCGCCCTCACACGTATGCTCCCCCTAAAGCGTTGTCGTACCCTCACCTGGACCCTAAACCGTCCCCGTCCCCTAACCCTAACCCTAGCCCGAACCCTAAGCCTAACACTTCCCCGAAGCCTGACCCTCACCCGTCCCCTAATCCTAACCCGTACGCTAACACTAACCTGCGCCCTCACACGTACGCTCCCCGTAAAGCGTTGTCGTACCCTTACCTGGACCCTAAACCGTCCCCGTCCCCTAACCCTAACCCTAGCCCGAACCCTAACCCTAACCCTGCCCGAAGCCTGACTCTCACCCGTCCCCTCATCCTAACCCGTACGCTAACACTAACCCGCGCCCTCACACGTACGCTCCCCCTAAAGCATTGTCGTACCCTCACCTGGACTCTAAACCGTCCCCGTCCCCTAACCCTAACCCTAGCCCGAACCCTAACCCTAACCCTTCCCCGAAGCCTGACCCTCACCCGTCCCCTAATCCTAACCCGTACGCTAACACTAACCCGCGCCCTCACACGTACGCTCCCCCTAAAGCGTTGTCGTACCCTCACCTGGACCCTAAACCGTCCCCGTCCCCTAACGCTAACCCTAGCCCGAACCATAAGCCTAACACTTCCCCGAAGCCTGACACTCACCCGTCCCCTAATCCTAACCTGTACGCTAACACTAACCCGCGCCCTCACACGTACGCTCCCCCTAAAGCGTTGTCGTACCCTCACCTGGACCCCAAACCGTCCCCGTCCCCTAACCCTAACCCTAGCCCGAACCCTAAGCCTAACCCTTCCCCGAAGCCTGACCCTCACCCGTCCCCTAATCCTAACCCGTACGCTAACACTAACCCGTGCCCTCACACTTACGCTACCCCTAAAGCGTTGTCGTACGCTCACCTGGACCCGAAACCGTCCCCGTCCCCTAACCCTAACCCTAGTCCGAACCCTAACCCTAACACTTCCCCAAAGCCTGACCCTCACCCGTCCCCTAATCCTAACCCGTACGCTAACACTAACCCGTGCCGTCACACGTACGCTCCCCCTAAAGCGTTGTCGTACCCTCACCTGGACCCTAAACCGTCCCCGTCCCCTAACCCTAACCCTAGCCCGAACCCTAAGCCTAACCCTTCCCCGAAGCATGACCCTCACCCATCCCCTAATCCTAACCCGTACGCTAACACTAAGCTGCGCCCTCAGACGTACGCTCCCCGTAAAGCGTTGTCGTACCCTCACCTGGACCCTAAACCGTCCCCGTCCCCTAACCCTAACCATAGCCCGATCCCTAACCCTAACCCTTCCCCGAAGCCTGACCCTCACCCGACCCCTAATCCTAACCCGTATGCTAACACTAACCTGCGCCCTCACACGTACGCTCCCCCTAAAGCTTTGTCGTACCCTCACCTGGACCCTAAACCGTCCCCGTCCCCTAACCCTAACCCTAGCCCGGACCCTAACCCTAACCCTTCCCCGAAGCCTGACCCTCACCCGGCCCCAATGCTAACCCGTACGCTAAAACTAAACCACGCCCTCATACGTACGCTCCCCCTAAAGCGTTGTCGTACCCTCACCTGGACCCTAAACCGTCCCCGTCCCCTAACCCTAACCCTAGCACGAACCCTAAGCCTAACACTTCCCCGAAGCCTGACCCTCACCCGTCCACTAATCCTAACCCGTACGCTAACACGAACTCGCGCCCTCACACGTACGCTCCCCCTAAAGCGTTGTCGTACCCTCACCTGGACCCTAAACCGTCCCCGTCCCCTAACCCTAACCCTAGCCCGAACCCTAACCCTAACCCTTACCCGAAGCCTGACCCTAACCCGTCCCCTAATCCTAACCTGTACGATAACACTATCCCGCGCCCGCACACGTACCCTCCCCCTAAAGCATTGCGGTACCCTCACCTGGACCCTAAACCATCCCCGTCCCCTAAACCTAACCCTAGACCGAACCCTAAGCCTAAACCTTCCCCGAAGCATGACCCTCACCCGTCCCCTAATCCTAACCCGTACGGTAACACTAACCTGCGCCCTCACACGTACGCTCCCCCTGAAGTGTTGTCGTACCCTCACCTGGACCCTGAACCGTCCCCGTCCCCTAACCCTAACCCTAGCCCGAACCCTAACCCTAACCCTTCCCCGAAGCCTGACACTCAACCGTCCCCTATTCCTAACCCGTACGCTAACACTATCCCGCGCCCTCACACGTACGCTCCCCCAAAGCGTTGTTGTACCCTCAACTGGATCCTAAACTGTCCCCGTCCCCTAACCCTAAACCTAGCCCGAACCCTAACCCTAACCCTTCCCCGAAGCCTGACCCTCATCCGTCCTCAATCCTAACCCGTACGCTAACACTAACCCGCGCCCTCATACGTACGCTCCCCCTAAAGCGTTGTCGTACCCTCACCTGGACCCTAAACCGTCCCCGTCCCCTAACCCTAACCCTAGACCGAACCCTAAGCCTAACCCTTCCCCGAAGCCTGACACACACCCGTCCCCGAATCCTAACCTGTACGCTAACACTAACGCGCGCCCTCACACATACACTCCCCCTAAAGCGTTGTCGTACTCTCACATGGACCCTAAACCGTCCCCGTCCCCTAACCCTAACCCTAGCCCGAACCATAAGCCTAACACTTCCCCGAAGCCTGACACTCACCCGTCCCCTAATCCTAACCCGTACGCTAACACTAACCCGCGCCCTCACACGTACGCTCCCCCTAAAGCGTTGTCGTACCCTCACCTGGACCCCAAACCGTCCCCGTCCCCTAACCCTAACCCTAGCCCGAACCCTAAGCCTAACCCTTCCCAGAAGCCTGACCCTCACCCGTCCCCTAATCCTAACCCGTACGCTAACACTAACCCGTGCCCTCACACGTACGCTACCCCTAAAGCGTTGTCGTACCCTCACCTGGACCCTAAACCGTCTCCGTCCCCTAACCCTAACCCTAGTCCGAACCCTAACCCTAACCCTTCCCCAAAGCCTGACCCTCACCCGTCCCCTAATCCTAAACCGTACGCTAACACTAACCCGTGCCCTCACACGTACGCTCCCCCTAAAGCGTTGTCGTACCCTCACCTGGACCGTAAACCGTCCCCGTCCCCTAACCCTAACCCTAGCCCGAACCCTAAGCCTAACCCTTCCCCGAAGCATGACCCTCACCCATCCCCTAATCCTAACCCGTACGCTAACACTAACCTGCGCCCTCAGACGTACGCTCTCTGTAAAGCGTTGTCGTACCCTCACCTGGACCCTAAACCGTCCCCGTCCCCTAACCCTAACCATAGCCCGAACCCTAACCCTAACCCTTCCCCGAAGCCTGACCCTCACCCGACCCCTAATCCTAACCCGTACGCTAACACTAACCTGCACCCTCACACGTACGCTCCCCCTAAATCTTTGTCGTACCCTCACCTGGACCCAAAACCGTCCCCGTCCCCTAACCCTAACCCTAGCCCGGACCCTAACCCTAACCCTTCCCCGAAGCCTGACCCTCACCCGTCCCCAATCCTAACCCGTACGCTAACACTAACCCACGCCCTCATACGTACGCTCCCCCTAAAGTGTTGTCGTACCCTCACCTGGACCCTAAACCGTCCCCGTCCCCTAACCCTAACCCTAGCACGAACCCTAAGCCTAACACTTCCCCGAAGCCTGACCCTCACACGTCCCCTAATCCTAACCTGTACGATAACACTATCCCGCGCCCTCACACGTACGCTCCCCCTAAAGCGTTGCCGTACCCTCACCTGGACCCTAAACCGTCCCCGTCCCCTAACCCTAACCCTAGCCCGAACCCTAAGCCTAACCCTTCCCCGAAGCATGACCCTCACCCGTCCCCTAATCCTAACCCGTACGGTAACACTAACCTGCGCCCTCACACGTACGCTCCCCCTGAAGCGTTGTCGTACCCTCACCTGGACCCTGAACCATCCCCGTCCCCTAACCCTAACCCTAGCCCGAACCCTAACCCTAACCCTTCCCCGAAGCCTGACACTCAACCGTCCCCTATTCCTAACCCGTACGCTAACACTAACCCGCGCCCTCACACGTACGCTCCCCCAAAGCGTTGTAATACCCTCAACTGGACCCTAAACTGTCCCCGTCCCCTAACCCTAAACCTAGCCTGAACCCTAACCCTAACCCTTCCCCGAAGCCTGACCCTCACCCGTCCTCAATCCTAACCCGTACGCTAACACTAACCCGCGCCCTCATACGTACGCTCCCCCTAAAGCGTTGTCGTACCCTCACCTGGACCCTAAACCGTCCCCGTCCCCTAACCCTAACCCTAGCCCGAACCCTAAGCCAAACCCTTCCCCGAAGCCTGACCCTCACCCGTCCCCTAATCCTAACCCGTACGCTAACACTAACCTGCGGCCTCACACGTACGCTCCCCCTAAAGCGTTGTCGTACCCTCAGCTGGACCCTAAACCGTCCCCGTCCCCTAACCCTAACCCTAGCCCGAACCCCTACCCTAACACTTCCCCGAAGCCTGACCCTCACCCGTCCCCAATCCTAACCCGTACGCTAACACTAACCCGCGCCCTCATACGTACACACCCCCTAAAGCGTTGTCGTACCTTCACCTGGACCCTAAACCGTCCCCGTCCCCTAACCCTAACCCTAGCCCGAACCCTAAGCCTAACCCTTCCCCGAAGCCTGACCCTCACCCGTCCCCTAATCCTAACCCGTACGCTAACAATAACCCGCGCCCTCACACGTACGCTCCCCGTAAAGCGTTGTCGTACACTTACCTGGACCCTAAACCGTCCCCGTCCCCTAAACCTAATCCTAGCCCGAACCCTAACCCTAACCCTGCCCGAAGCCTGACCCTCACCCGTCCCCTCATCTTAACCCGTACGCTAAAACTAACCCGCGCCCTCACACGTACGCTCCCCCTAAAGCGTTGTCGTACCCTCACCTGGACCCTAAACCGTCCCCGTCCCCTAAACCTAACCCTAGCCCGAACCCAAACCCTAACACTTCCCCGAAGCCTGACCCTCACCCGTCCCCTAATCCAAACCCGTACGCTAACACTAACCTGCGCCCTCACACGTACGCTGCCCCTAAAGCGTTGTCGTACCCTCACCTGGACCCTAAACTGTCCCCGTCCCCTAACCCTAACCCTAGCCTGAACCATAAGCCTGACACTTCCCCGAAGCCTGACACTCACCCGTCCCCTAATCCTAACCCGTACGCTAACACTAACCCGTGCTCTCACACGTGCGCTCCCCCTAAAGCGTTGTCGTACCCTCACCTGGACCCTAAACCGTCCCTGTCCCCTAATCCTAACCCTAGCCCGAACCCTAACCCTAACCCTTCGCCGAAGCCTGACCCTCACCCGTCCCCTAATCCTAACCCGTACGCTAACACTAACCCACGCCCTCACACGTACGCTCCCCCTAAAGCGTTGTCGTTCCCTCACCTGGACCCTAAACCGTCCCCGTCCCCTAACCCTAACCCTAGCCCGAACCATAAGCCTAATACTTCCCCGAAGCCTGACACTCACCCGTCCCCGAATCCTAACCCGTACGCTAACACTAAGCCGTGCTCTCACACGTACGCTACCCCTATAGCGTTCTCGTACCCTCACCTGGACCCTAAACCGTCCCTGTCCCCTAACCCTAACCCTAGTCCGAACCCTAACCGTAACCCTTCCGCAAAGCCTGACCCTCACCCGTCCCCTAATCCTAACCCGTACGCTAACACTAACCCGTGCCGTCACACGTACTCTCCCCCTAAAGCGTTGTCGTACCCTCACCTGGACCGTAAACCGTCCCCGTCCCCTAACCCTAACCCTAGCCCGAACCCTAAGCCTAACCCTTCCCCGAAGCATGACCCTCACCCATCCCCTAATCCTAACCCGTACGCTAACACTAACCTGCGCCCTCAGACGTACGCTCCCCGTAAAGCGTTGTCGTACCCTCACCTGGACCCTAAACCGTCCCCGTCCCCTAACCCTAACCATAGCCCGAACCCTAACCCTAACCCTTCCCCGAAGCCTGACCCTCACCGACCCCTAATCCTAACCCGTACGCTAACACTAAACTGCGCCCTCACACGTACGCTCCCCCTAAAGCTTTGTCGTACCCTCACCTGGACCCTAAACCGTCCCCGTTCCCTAACCCTAACACTAGCCCGGAACCTAACCCTAACCCTTCCCCGAAGCCTGACCCTCACCCGTCCCCAATCCTAAACCGTACGCTAACACTAACTCACGCCCTCATACGTACGCTCCCCCTAAAGCGTTGTCGTACCCTCACCTGGACCCTAAACCGTCCCCGTCCCCTAACCCTAACCCTAGCACGAACCCTAAGCCTAACACTTACCCGAAGCCTGACCCTCACCCGTCCCCTAATCCTAACCTGTACGATAACACTATCCCGCGCCCTCACACGTACGCTCCCCCTAAAGCGTTGCCGTACCCTCACCTGGACCCTAAACCATCCCCGTCCCCTAACCCTAACCCTAGCCCGAACCCTAAGCCTAACCCTTCCCCGAAGCATGACCCTCACCCGTCCCCTAATCCTAACCCGTACGGTAACACTAACCTGCGCCCTCACACGTACGCTCCCCCTGAAGCGTTGTCGTACCCTCACCTGGACCCTGAACCGTCCCCGTCCCCTAACCCTAACCCTAGCCCGAACCCTAACCCTAACCCTTCCCCGAAGGCTGACACTCAACCGTCCCCTATTCCTAACCCGTACGCTAACACTAACCCGCGCCCTCACACGTACGCTCCCCCAAAGCGTTGTTGTACCCTCAACTGGACCCTAAACTGTCCCCGTCCCCTAACCCTAAACCTAGCCCGAACCCTAACCCTAACCCTTCCCCGAAGCCTGACCCTCACCCGTCCTCAATCCTAACCCGTACGCTAACACTAACCCGCGCCCTCATACGTACGCTCCCCCTAAAGCGTTGTCGTACCCTCACCTGGACCCTAAACCATCCCCGTCCCCTAACACTAACCCTAGCCCGAACCCTAAGCCTAACCCTTCCCCGAAGCCTGACCCTCACCCGTCCCCTAATCCTAACCCGTACGCTAACACTAACCTGCGGCCTCACACGTACTCTCCCCCTAAAGCGTTGTCGTACTCTCACATGGACCCTAAACCGTCCCCGTCCCCTAACCCTAACCCTAGCCCGAACCATTAGCCTAACACTTCCCCGAAGCCTGACACTCACCATTCCCCTAATCCTAACCCGTACGCTAACACTAAGCCGTGCTCTCACACGTACGCTCCCCCTAAAGCGTTGTCGTACCCTCACCTGGACCCCAAACCGTCCCCATCCCCTAACCCTAACCCTAGCCCGAACCCTAAGCCTAACCCTTCCCCGAAGCCTGACCCTCACCCGTCCCCTAATCCTAACCCGTACGCTAACACTAACCCGTGCCCTCACACGTACTCTACCCCTAAAGCGTTGTCGTACCCTCACCTGGACCCTAAACTGTCCCCGACCCCTAACCCTAACCCTAGTCCGAACCCTAACCCTAACCCTTCCCCAAAGCCTGACACTCACCCGTCCCCTAATCCTAACCCGTACGCTAACACTAACCCGTGCCCTCACACGTACGCTCCCCTAAAGCGTTGTCGTACTCTCACCTGCACCGTAAACCGTCCCCGTCCCCTAACCCTAACCCTAGCCCGAACCCTAAGCCTAACACTTCCCCGAAGCATGACCCTCACCCATCCCCTAATCCTAACCCGTACGCTAACACTAACCTGCACCCTCAGACGTACGCTCCCCGTAAAGCGTTGTCGTACCCTCACCTGGACCCTAAACCGTCCCCATCCCCTAACCCTAACCATAGCCCGAACCCTAACCCTAACCCTTCCCCGAAGCCTGACCCTCACCCGACCCCTAATCCTAACCCGTACGCTAACACTAACCCACGGCCTCACACGTACGCTCCCCCTAAAGCGTTGTCGTACCCTCACCTGGACCCTAAACCGTCCCCGTCCCCTAACCCTAACCCTAGCCCGAACCCTAACCCTAACCCTTCCCCAAAGCCTGACCCTAACCCGTCCCCTAATCCTAACCCGTACGCTAACACTAACCCGCGCCCTCACACGTACGCTCCCCCTAAAGCGTTGTCGTACACTCACCTGGACCCTAAACCGTCCCCGTCCCCTAACCCTAACCCTAGCCCGAACCCTAAGCCTAACACTTCCCCGAAGCCTGACACTCACCCGTCCCCTAATCCTAACCCGTACGCTAAGACTTACCCGCGCCCTCACACATACACTCCCCCTAAAGCGTTGTCGTACCCTCACCTGGACCCTAAACTGTCCCCGTCCCCTAACCCTAACCCTAGACCGAACATTTACCCTAACCCTTGCCCGAAGCCTGACCCTCACCCGTCCCCTAATCCTAACCCGTACGCTAACACTAACCCGCGCCCTCACACGTACGCTCCCCCTAAAGCGTTGGCGTACCCTCACCTGGACCCTAAACCGTCGCCGTCCCCTAACCCTAACCCTAGCCCGAAACCTAAGCCTAACCCTTGCCCGAAGCCTGACCCTCACCCGTCCCCTAATCCTAACCCGTACGCTAACACTAACCCGCGCCCTCACACGTACGCTCCCCCAAATCGTTGTTGTACCCTCAACTGGACCCTAAACCGTCCCCGTCCCCTAACCCTAAACTTAGCCCGAAACCTAACCCTAACCCTTCCCCGAAGCCTGACCCTCACCCGTCCCCAATCCTAACCCGTACGCTAACACTAACCCGCGCCCTCATACGTACGCTCCCCCAAAGCGTTGTCGTACCCTCACCTGGACCCTAAACCGTCCCCGTCCCCTAACCCTAAACCTAGCCCGAACCCTAAGCTTAACCCTTCCCCGAAGCATGACCCTCACCCGTCCCCTAATCCAAACCCGTACGCTAACACTAACCTGCGCCCTCACACGTACGCTGCCCCTAAAGCGTTGTCGTACCCTCACCTGGACCCTAAACTGTCCCCGTCCCCTAACCCTAACCCTAGCCTGAACCATAAGCCTGACACTTCCCCGAAGCCTGACACTCACCCGTCCCCTAATCCTAACCCGTACGCTAACACTAACCCGTGCTCTCACACGTGCGCTCCCCCTAAAGCGTTGTCGTACCCTCACCTGGACCCTAAACCGTCCCTGTCCCCTAATCCTAACCCTAGCCCGAACCCTAACCCTAACCCTTCGCCGAAGCCTGACCCTCACCCGTCCCCTAATCCTAACCCGTACGCTAACACTAACCCACGCCCTCACACGTACGCTCCCCCTAAAGCGTTGTCGTTCCCTCACCTGGACCCTAAACCGTCCCCGTCCCCTAACCCTAACCCTAGCCCGAACCATAAGCCTAATACTTCCCCGAAGCCTGACACTCACCCGTCCCCGAATCCTAACCCGTACGCTAACACTAAGCCGTGCTCTCACACGTACGCTCCCCCTAAAGCGTTGTCGTACCCTCACCTGGACCCCAAACCGTCCCCGTCCCCTAACCCTAACCCTAGCCCGAACCCTAAGCCTAACCCTTCCCCGAAGCCTGACCCTCACCCGTCCCCTAATCTTAACACGTACGCTAACACTAACCCGTGCCCTCACACGTACGCTACCCCTATAGCGTTCTCGTACCCTCACCTGGACCCTAAACCGTCCCTGTCCCCTAACCCTAACCCTAGTCCGAACCCTAACCGTAACCCTTCCGCAAAGCCTGACCCTCACCCGTCCCCTAATCCTAACCCGTACGCTAACACTAACCCGTGCCGTCACACGTACTCTCCCCCTAAAGCGTTGTCGTACCCTCACCTGGACCGTAAACCGTCCCCGTCCCCTAACCCTAACCCTAGCCCGAACCCTAAGCCTAACCCTTCCCCGAAGCATGACCCTCACCCATCCCCTAATCCTAACCCGTACGCTAACACTAACCTGCGCCCTCAGACGTACGCTCCCCGTAAAGCGTTGTCGTACCCTCACCTGGACCCTAAACCGTCCCCGTCCCCTAACCCTAACCATAGCCCGAACCCTAACCCTAACCCTTCCCCGAAGCCTGACCCTCACCGACCCCTAATCCTAACCCGTACGCTAACACTAAACTGCGCCCTCACACGTACGCTCCCCCTAAAGCTTTGTCGTACCCTCACCTGAACCCTAAACCGTCCCCGTTCCCTAACCCTAACACTAGCCCGGAACCTAACCCTAACCCTTCCCCGAAGCCTGACCCTCACCCGTCCCCAATCCTAACCCGTACGCTAACACTAACTCACGCCCTCATACGTACGCTCCCCCTAAAGCGTTGTCGTACCCTCACCTGGACCCTAAACCGTCCCCGTCCCCTAACCCTAACCCTAGCACGAACCCTAAGCCTAACACTTACCCGAAGCCTGACCCTCACCCGTCCCCTAATCCTAACCTGTACGATAACACTATCCCGCGCCCTCACACGTACGCTCCCCCTAAAGCGTTGCCGTACCCTCACCTGGACCCTAAACCATCCCCGTCCCCTAACCCTAACCCTAGCCCGAACCCTAAGCCTAACCCTTCCCCGAAGCATGACCCTCACCCGTCCCCTAATCCTAACCCGTACGGTAACACTAACCTGCGCCCTCACACGTACGCTCCCCCTGAAGCGTTGTCGTACCCTCACCTGGACCCTGAACCGTCCCCGTCCCCTAACCCTAACCCTAGCCCGAACCCTAACCCTAACCCTTCCCCGAAGGCTGACACTCAACCGTCCCCTATTCCTAACCCGTACGCTAACACTAACCCGCGCCCTCACACGTACGCTCCCCCAAAGCGTTGTTGTACCCTCAACTGGACCCTAAACTGTCCCCGTCCCCTAACCCTAAACCTAGCCCGAACCCTAACCCTAACCCTTCCCCGAAGCCTGACCCTCACCCGTCCTCAATCCTAACCCGTACGCTAACACTAACCCGCGCCCTCATACGTACGCTCCCCCTAAAGCGTTGTCGTACCCTCACCTGGACCCTAAACCATCCCCGTCCCCTAACACTAACCCTAGCCCGAACCCTAAGCCTAACCCTTCCCCGAAGCCTGACCCTCACCCGTCCCCTAATCCTAACCCGTACGCTAACACTAACCTGCGGCCTCACACGTACTCTCCCCCTAAAGCGTTGTCGTACTCTCACATGGACCCTAAACCGTCCCCGTCCCCTAACCCTAACCCTAGCCCGAACCATTAGCCTAACACTTCCCCGAAGCCTGACACTCACCATTCCCCTAATCCTAACCCGTACGCTAACACTAAGCCGTGCTCTCACACGTACGCTCCCCCTAAAGCGTTGTCGTACCCTCACCTGGACCCCAAACCGTCCCCATCCCCTAACCCTAACCCTAGCCCGAACCCTAAGCCTAACACTTCCCCGAAGCCTGACCCTCACCCGTCCCCTAATCCTAACCCGTACGCTAACACTAACCCGTGCCCTCACACGTACTCTACCCCTAAAGCGTTGTCGTACCCTCACCTGGACCCTAAACTGTCCCGGACCCCTAAACCTAACCCTAGTCCGAACCCTAACCCTAACCCTTCCCCAAAGCCTGACACTCACCCGTCCCCTAATCCTAACCCGTACGCTAACACTAACCCGTGCCCTCACACGTACGCTCCCCTAAAGCGTTGTCGTACTCTCACCTGCACCGTAAACCGTCCCCGTCCCCTAACCCTAACCCTAGCCCGAACCCTAAGCCTAACACTTCCCCGAAGCATGACCCTCACCCATCCCCTAATCCTAACCCGTACGCTAACACTAACCTGCACCCTCAGACGTACGCTCCCCGTAAAGCGTTGTCGTACCCTCACCTGGACCCTAAACCGTCCCCGTCCCCTAACCCTAACCATAGCCCGAACCCTAACCCTAACCCTTCCCCGAAGCCTGACCCTCACCCGACCCCTAATCCTAACCCGTACGCTAACACTAACCCACGGCCTCACACGTACGCTCCCCCTAAAGCGTTGTCGTACCCTCACCTGGACCCTAAACCGTCCCCGTCCCCTAACCCTAACCCTAGCCCGAACCCTAACCCTAACCCTTCCCCAAAGCCTGACCCTAACCCGTCCCCTAATCCTAACCCGTACGCTAACACTAACCCGCGCCCTCACACGTACGCTCCCCCTAAAGCGTTGTCGTACACTCACCTGGACCCTAAACCGTCCCCGTCCCCTAACCCTAACCCTAGCCCGAACCCTAAGCCTAACACTTCCCCGAAGCCTGACACTCACCCGTCCCCTAATCCTAACCCGTACGCTAAGACTTACCCGCGCCCTCACACATACACTCCCCCTAAAGCGTTGTCGTACCCTCACCTGGACCCTAAACTGTCCCCGTCCCCTAACACTAACCCTAGACCGAACATTTACCCTAACCCTTGCCCGAAGCCTGACCCTCACCCGTCCCCTAATCCTAACCCGTACGCTAACACTAACCCGCGCCCTCACACGTACGCTCCCCCTAAAGCGTTGGCGTACCCTCACCTGGACCCTAAACCGTCGCCGTCCCCTAACCCTAACCCTAGCCCGAACCCTAAGCCTAACCCTTGCCCGAAGCCTGACCCTCACCCGTCCCCTAATCCTAACCCGTACGCTAACACTAACCCGCGCCCTCACACGTACGCTCCCCCAAATCGTTGTTGTACCCTCAACTGGACCCTAAACCGTCCCCGTCCCCTAACCCTAAACTTAGCCCGAAACCTAACCCTAACCCTTCCCCGAAGCCTGACCCTCACCCGTCCCCAATCCTAACCCGTACGCTAACACTAACCCGCGCCCTCATACGTACGCTCCCCCAAAGCGTTGTCGTACCCTCACCTGGACCCTAAACCGTCCCCGTCCCCTAACCCTAAACCTAGCCCGAACCCTAAGCTTAACCCTTCCCCGAAGCATGACCCTCACCCGTCCCCTAATCCTAACCCGTACGCTAAAAATAACCCGCGCCCTCACACGTACGCTCACCCAAAGCGTTGTCGTACCCTCACCTGGACCCTAAACCGTCCCCGTCCCCTAAGCCTAACCCTAGCCAGAACCCTAAGCCTAACACTTCCCCTAAGCCTGACACTCACCCGTCCCCTAATCCTAACCCGTACGCTAACGCTAAGCCTCGCTCTCACACGTACGCTCCCCCTAAAGCGTTGTCGTACCCTCACCTGGACCCCAAACCGTCCCCGTCCCCTAACCCTAATCCTAGCCCGAACCCTAACCCTAACCCTTCCCCAAAGCCTGACCCACACCCGTCCCCTAATCCTAACCCATACGCTAACACTATCCCGCGCCCTCACACGTACGCTCCCCCTAAAGCGTTGTCGTACCCTCACTTGGACCGTAAACCGTCCCCGTCCCCTAACCCTAACCCTAGCCCGAACCCTAAGCCTAACCCTTGCCCGAAGCCTGACCCTCACCCGTCCCCTAATCCTAACACGTACGCTAACACTAACCTGCGCCCTCAGACGTACGCTCCCCCTAAAGCGTTGTCGTACCCTCACCTGGACCTTAAACCGTCCCCGTCCCCTAACCCTAACCCTAGCCCGAACCCTAAGCCTAACACTTCCCCGAAGCCTGACCCTCACCCGTCCCCTAATCCTAACCCGTACGCTAACACTAACCCGCGCCCTCACACGTACGCTCCCCCTAAAGCGTTGTCGTACCCTCACCTGGACCCTAATCCGTCCCCGTCCCCTAACCCTAACCCTAGCCCGAACCCTAAGACTAACACTTGCCCGAAGACTGACCCTCACCCGGCCCCTCATCCTAACCCGTACGGTAACACTAACCCACGCCCTCACACGTACGCTCCCCCTAAAGCGTTGTCGTACCCTCACCTGGACCCTAAACCGTCCCCGTCCCCTAACCCTAAACCTAGCCCGAACCCTAAGCTTAACCCTTCCCCGAAGCATGACCCTCACCCGTCCCCTAATCCTAACCCGTACGCTAACACTAACCCGCGCCCTCACACGTACGCTCCCCCAAAGCGTTGTCGTACCCTCACCTGGACCCTAAACCGTCCCCGTCCCCTAACCCTAACCCTAGCCCGAACCCTAAGCCTAACACTTCCCCGAAGCCTGACACTCACCCGTCCCCTAATCCTAACCCGTACGCTAACACTAAGCCTCGCTCTCACACGTACGCTCCCCCTAAAGCGTTGTCGTACCCTCACCTGGACCCCAAACCGTCCCCGTCCCCTAACCCTAACCCTAGCCCGAAACCTAAGCCTAAACCTTCCCCAAAGCCTGACCTACACCCGTCCCCTATTCCTAACCCATACGCTAACACTATCCTGCGCCCTCACACGTACGCTCCCCCTAAAGCGTTGTCGTACCCTCACTTGGACCGTAAACCGTCCCCGTCCCCTAACCCTAACCCTAGCCCGAACCCTAAGCCTAACCCTTGCCCGAAGCCTGACCCTCACCCGTCCCCTAATCCTAACCCGTACGCTAACACTAACCTGCGCCCTCGGACGTACGCTCCCCCTAAAGCGTTGTCGTACGCTCACCTGGACCCTTAACCGTCCCTGTCCCCTAAACCTAACCCTAGCCCGAACCCTAACCCTAACACTTGCCCGAAGCCTGACCCTCATCCGTCCCCTAATCCTAACCCGTACGCTAACACTAACCCGCGCCGTCACACGTACGCTCCCCCTAAAGCGTTGTCGTACCCTCACCTGGACCCTAAACCGTCCCCGTCCCCTAACCCTAACCCTAGACCGAACCCTAAGCCTAACACTTCCCCGAAGCCTGACCCTCACCCGTCCCCTAATCCTAACCCGTACGCTAACACTAACCTGCGCCCTCACACGTACGCTCCCCCTAAAGCGTTGTCGTACCCTCACCTGGACCCTAAACCGTCCCCGTCCCCTAACACTAACCCTAGCCCGAACCCTAACCCTAACCCTTCCCCGAAGCCTGACCCTCACCCGTCCCCTAATCCTAACCCGTACGCTAACACTAACCTGCGCCCTCACACGTCTGCTCCCCCTAAAGCGTTGTCGTACCCTCACCTGGTCCCTAAACCGTCCCCATCCCCTAACCCTAACCCTAGCCCGAACCATAAGCCTAACACTTCCCCGAAGCCTGACACTCATCCGTCCCCTAATCCTAACCCGTACGCTAACACTAAGCCGCGCTCTCACACGTACGCTCCCCCTAAAGCGTTGTCGTACCCTCACCTGCACCCCAAACCGTCCCCGTCCCCTAACCCTAACCCTAGCCCGAACCCTAACCCTAACCCTTCCCCAAAGCCTGACCCACACCTGTCCCCTAATCCTAACCCATACGCTAACACTATCCCGCGCCCTCACACATACGCTCCCCCAAAAGCGTTGTCGTACCCTCACTTGGACCGTAAACCGTCCCCGTCCCCTAACCCTAACCCTAGCCCGAACCCTAAGCCTAACCCTTGCCCGAAGTCTGACCCTCACCCGTCCCCTAATCCTAACCCGTACGCTAACACTAACCCGCGCCCTCACACGTACGCTCCCCCAAATCGTTGTTGTACCCTCAACTGGACCCTAAACCGTCCCCGTCCCCTAACCCTAAACTTAGCCGGAAACCTAACCCTAACCCTTCCCCGAAGCCTGACCCTCACCCGTCCCCAATCCTAACCCGTACGCTAACACTAACCCGCGCCCTCATACGTACGCTCCCCCTAAAGCGTTGTCGTACCCTCACCTGGACCCTAATCCGTCCCCGTCCCCTAACCCTAACCCTAGCCCGAACCCTAAGCGTAACCCTTGCCCGAAGCCTGACCCTCACCCGTCCCCTAATCCTAACCCGTACGCTAACACTAACCCGCGCCCTCACACGTACGCTCCCCCTATAGCGTTGTCGTACCCTCACCTGGACCCTAATCCGTCCCCGTTCCCTAACCCTAACCCTAGCCCGAACCCTAAGACTAACACTTGCCCGAAGACTGACCCTCACCCGGCCCCTCATCCTAACCCGTACGGTAACACTAACCCGCGCCCTCACACGTACGCTCCCCCTAAAGCGTTGTCGTACCCTCACCTGGACCCTAAACCGTCCCCGTCCCCTAACACTAAACCTAGCCCGAACCCTAAGCTTAACCCTTCCCCGAAGCATGACCCTCACCCGTCCCCTAATCCTAACCCGTACGCTAACACTAACCCGCGCCCTCACACGTACGCTCCCCCAAAGCGTTGTCGTACCCTCACCTGGACCCTAAACCGTCCCCGTCCCCTAACCCTAACCCTAGCCCGAACCCTAAGCCTAACACTTCCCCGAAGCCGGACACTCACCCGTCCCCTAATCCTAACCCGTACGCTAACACTAAGCCTCGCTCTCACACGTACGCTCCCCCTAAAGCATTGTCGTACCCTCACCTGGACCCCAAACCGTCCCCGTCCCCTAACCCTAACCCTAGCCCGAAACCTAACCCTAACCCTTCCCCAAAGCCTGACCCACACCCGTCCCCTAATCCTAACCCATATGCTAACACTATCCCACGCCCTCACACGTACGCTCCCCCTAAAGCGTTGTCGTACCCTCACTTGGACCGTAAACCGTGCTCGTCCCCTAACCCTAACCCTAGCCCGAACCCTAAGCCTAACACTTGCCCGAAGCCTGACCCTCACCCGTCCCCTAATCCTAACCCGTACGCTAACACTAACCTGCGCCCTCAGACGTACGCTCCCTCTAAAGCGTTGTCGTACCCTCACCTGGACCCTAAACCGTCCCCGTCCCCTAACCCTAACACTAGCCCGAACACTAAGCCTAACACTTCCCCGAAGCCTGACCCTCACACGTCCCCTAATCCTAACCCGTACGCTAACACTAACCTGCGCCCTCACACGTACGCTCCCCCTAAAGCGTTGTCGTACCCTCACCTGGACCCTAAACCGTCGCCGTCCCCTAACCCTAACCCTAGCCCGAACCGTAACCCTAACACTTGCCCGAAGCCTCACCCTCACCCGTCCCCTAATCCTAACCCGTAGGCTAACACTAACCCGCGCCCTCACACGTACGCTCCCCCTAAAGCGTTGTCGTACCCTCACCTGGACCCTAAACCGTCCCCGTCCCCTAACCATAACCCTAGACCGAACCCTAAGCCTAACACTTCCCCGAAGCCTGACCCTCACCCGTCCCCTAATCCTAACCCGTACGCTAACACTAACCCGCGCCCTCACACATACGCTCCCCCTAAAGCGTTGTCGTACCCTCACCTGGACCCTAAACCGTCCCCGTCCCCTAACCCTAGCCCAAACCCTAACCCTAACACTTGCCCGAAGCCTGACCCTCATCTGTCCCCTAATCCTAACCCGTACGCTAACAATAACCCGCGCCCTCACACGTACGCTCCCCCTAAAGCATTGTCGTACCCTCACCTGGACCCTAAACCGTCCCCGTCCCCTAACCCTAGCCCAAACCCTAACCCTAACACTTGCCCGAAGCCTGACCCTCATCCGTCCACTAATCCTAACCCGTACGCTAACACTAACCTGCGCCCTCACACTTACGCTCCCTCTAAAGCGTTGTCGTACCCTCACCTGGACCCTAAACCGTCCCCGTCCCCTAACCCTAACCCTAGCCCGAACCCTAAGCCTAACACTTGCCCGAAGCCTGACCCTCACCCGTCCCCTAATCCTAACCCGTACGCTAACACTAACCCGCGCCCTCACACGTACGCTCCCCCTAAAGCGTTGTCGTACCCTCACCTGGACCCTAAACCGTCCCCGTCCCCTAACCCTAACCCTAGCCCGAACCCTAACCCTAACCCTTCCCCGAAGCCTGACACTCAACCGTACCCTATTCCTAACCCGTACGCTAACACTAACCCGCGCCCTCACACGTACGCTCCCCCAAAGCGTTGTTGTACCCTCAACTGGACCCTAAACTGTCCCCTTCCCCTAACCCTAAACCTAGCCCGAACCCTAACCCTAACACTTCCCCGAAGCCTGACCCTCACCCGTCCTCAATCCTAACCCGTACGCTAACACTAACCCGCGCCCTCATACGTACGCTCCCCCTAAAGCGTTGTCGTACCCTCACCTGGACCCTAAACCGTCCCCGTCACCTAACCCTAACCCTAGCCCGAACCCTAAGCCTAACCCTTCCCCGAAGCCTGACACTCACCCGTCCCCTAATCCTAACCCGTACGCTAACACTAACCTGCGGCCTCACAGGTACGCTTCCCCTAAAGCGTCGTCGTACCCTCAGCTGGACGCTAAACTGTCCCCGTCCCCTAACCCTAACCCTAGCCCGAACCCTAACCCTAAACCTGCCCGAAGCCTGACACTCACCCGTCCCCTCATCCTAACCCGTACGCTAAAACTAACCCGCGCCCTCACACGTACGCTCCCCCTAAAGCGTTGTCGTACCCTCACCTGGACCCCAAACCGTCCCCGTCCCCTAAGCCTAACCCTAGCCCGAACCATAAGCCTAACACTTCCCCGAAGCCTGACACTCACCCGTCCCCTAATCCTAACCCGTATGCTAACACTAACCTGCGCTCTCACACGTACGCTCCCCTAAAGCGTTGTCGTACCCTCACCTCGACCCCAAACCGTCCCCGTCCCCTAACCCTGACCCTAGCCCGAACCCTAAGCCTAACCCTTGCCCGAAGCCTGACCCTCACCCGTCCACTAATCCTAACCCGTACCCTAACACTAACCCGCGCCCTCACACGTACGCTGCCCCTAAAGCGTTGTCGTACCCTCACCTGGACCCTAAACCGTCCCCGTCCCCTAACCCTAACCCTAGCCCGAACCATAAGCCTAACCCTTCCCCGAAGCCTGACACTCACCCGTCCCCTAATCCTAACCCGTACGCTAACACTAACCCGCACCCTCACACGTACGCTCCCCCTAAAGCGTTGTCGTACACTCACCTGGACCCCAAACAGTCCCCGTCCCCTAACCCTAACCCTAGCCCGAACCCTAAGCCTAACACTTGCCCGAAGCCTGACCCTCACCCGTCCCCTAATCCTAACCCGTACGCTAACACTAACCCGCGCCCTCACACGTACGCTCCCCCTAAAGCGTTGTCGTACCCTCACCTGGACCCTAAACCGTCCCCGTCCCCTAACCCTAACCCTAGCCCGAACCATAAGCCTAACACTTCCCCGAAGCCTGACACTCACCCGTCCCCTAATCCTAACCCGTACGCTAACACTAACCCGCGCCCTCACACATACACTCCCCCTAAAGCGTTGTCGTACTCTCACATGGACCCTAAACCGTCCCCGTCCCCTAACCCTAACCCTAGCCCGAACCATAAGCCTAACACTTCCCCGAAGCCTGACACTCACCCGTCCCCTAATCCTAACCCGTACGCTAACACTAAGCCGTGCTCTCACACGTACGCTCCCCCTAAAGCGTTGTCCTACCCTCACCTGGACCCCAAACCGTCCCCGTCCCCTAACCCTAACCCTAGCCCGCACCCTAAGCCTAACCCTTCCCCGAAGCCTGACTCTCACCCGTGCCGTAATCCTAACCCGTACGCTAACACTAACCCGTTCCCTCACACGTACGCTCCCCCTAAAGCGTTGTGATACCCTCACCTGGACCCTAAACCGTCCCCGTCCCCTAACCCTAACCCTAACCCTTCTCCAAAGCCTGACCCTCACCCGTCCCCTAATCCTAACCCTCTACGCTAACACTATCCCGCACCCTCACACGTACGCTCCCCCTAAAGCGTTGTCGTACCCTCACCTGGACCGTAAACCGTCCCCGTCCCCTAACCCTAACCCTAGCCCGAACCCTAAGCCTAACCCTTAGCCAAAGCATGACCCTCACCCATTACCTAATCCTAACCCGTACGCTAACACTAACCTGCGCCCTCAGACGTACGCTCCCCCTAAAGCGTTGTCGTACCCTCACCTGGACCCTAAACCGTCCCCGTCCCCTAACCCTAACCATAGCCCGAACCCTAACCCTAACCCTTCCCCGAAGCCTGACCCTCACCCGACCCCTAATCCTAACCCGTACGCTAACACTAACCTGCGCCCTCACACGTACGCTCCCCCTAAAGCTTTGTCGTACACTCACCTGGACCCTAAACCGTCCCCGTCCCGTAACCCTAACCCTAGCCCGGACCCTAACCCTAACCCTTCCCCGAAGCCTGACCCTCACCCGTCCCCAATCCTAACCCGTACGCTAACACTAACCCACGCCCTCATACGTACGCTCCCCCTAAAGAGTTGTCGTACACTCACCTGGACCCTAAACCGTCCCCGTCCCCTAACCCTAACCCTAGCACGAACCCTAAGCCTAACACTTCCCCGAAGCCTGACCCTCACCCGTCCCCTAATCCTAACCCGTACACTAACACTAACTCACGCCCTCACACGTACGCTCCCCCTAAAGCGTTGTCATACCCTCACCTGGACCCTAAACCGTCCCCGTCCCCTAACCCTAACCCTAGCCCGAACCCTAAGCGTAACCCTTCCCCGAAGCATGACCCTCACCCGTCCCCTAATCCTAACCCGTACGCTAACACTAACCTGCGCCCTCACACGAACGCTTCCACTAAAGCGTTCTCGTACACTCACCTGAACCCTAAACCGTCCCTGTCCCCTAACCCTAACCTAGCCCGAACCCTAAGCCTAACCCTTCCCCGAAGCATGACACTCACCCGTCCCCTAATCCTAACCCGTACGCTAACACTAACCTGCGCCCTCACACGTACGCTCCCCCTATAGCGTTGTCGTACCCTCACCTGGACCCTAAACCGTCCCCATCCCCTAACCCTAACCCTAGCCCGAACCCTAACCCTAACCCTTCCGCGAAGCCTAACACTCAACCGTCCCCTAATCCTAACCCGTACGCTAACACTAACCCGCGCCCTCACACGTACGCTCCCCCAAAGCGTTGTTGTACCCTCAACTGGACCCTAAACCGTCCCCGTCCCCTAACCCTAACCCTAGCCCGAACCCTAACCCTAACCCTTCCCCGAAGCCTGACCCTCACCCGTCCCCAATCCTAACCCGTACGCTAACACTAACCCACGCCCTCATACGTAAGCTCCCCCTAAAGCGTTGTCGTACACTCACCTGGACCCTAAACCGTCCCCGTCCCCTAACCCTAACCCTAGCCTGAACCCTAAGCCTAACCCTTGCCCGAAGCCTGACCCTCACCCGTCCCCTAATCCTAACCCGTGCGCTAACAATAACCCACGCCCTCACACGTACGCTCCCCCTAAAGCGTTGTCGTACCCTCACCTGGACCCTAAACCGTCCCCGTCCCCTAACCCTAACCCTAGCCCGAACCCCTACCCTAACACTTCCCCGAAGCCTGACCCTCACCCGTCCCCTAATCCTAACCCATACGCTAACACTAACCCGTGCCCTCATACGTACGCTCCCCCTAAAGCGTTGTCGTACCCTCACCTGGACCCTAAACCGTCCCCGTCCCCTAACCCTAACCCTAGCCCGAACCCCTACCCTAACACTTCCCCGAAGCCTGACCCTCACCCGTCCCCTAATCCTAACCCATACGCTAACACTAACCCGTGCCCTCATACGTACGCTCCCCCTAAAGCGTTGTCGTACCCTCACCTGGACCCTAAACCGTCCCCGTCCCCTAACCCTAACCCTAGCCCGAACCCTAACCCTAACCCTTCCCCGAAGCCTGACCCTCACCCGTCCCATAATCCTAACCCGTACGCTAACACTAACCCGCGCCCTCACACGTACGCTCCCCCTAAAGCGTTGTCGTACCCTCACCTGGACCCTAAACCATCCCCGTCTCCTAACCCTATCCCTAGCCCGAACCCTACCCTAACCCTTCCCCGAAGCCTGACCCTCACCCGTCCCCTAATCCTAACCCGTACGCTAACACTAACCTGCGCCCTCACACGTACGCTGCCCCTAAAGCGTTGTCGTACCCTCACCTGGACCCCAAACCGTCCCCTTCCCCTAACCCTAACCCTAGCCCGAACCATAAGCCTAACTCTTCCCCGAAGCCTGACCCTCAGCCGTCCCCTAATCCTAACCCGTACGCTAACACTAACCCGCGCCCTCACACGTGCGCTCCCCCTAAAGCGTTGTCGTACCCTCACCTGGACCCTAAACCGTCCCCGTCCCCTAACCCTAACCCTAGCCCGAACCCTAACCCTAACCCTTCCCTGAAGCCTGACCCTCACCCGTCCGCTAATCCTAACCCGTACGCTAACACTAACCCGCGCCCTCACACGTACACTGCCCCTAAAGCGTTGTCGTACCCTCACCTGGACCCTAAACCGTCCCCGTCCCCTAACCCTAACCCTAGCCCGAACCATAAGCCTAACCCTAACCCTAACCCTAACCCTAACCCTAACCCTAACCGAACCTTAAGCCTAACACTTGCCCGAAGCCTGACCCTCAGCCGTCCCCTAATCCTAACCCGTACGCTAACACTAACCCGCGCCCTCACACGTACGCTCCCCCTAAAGCGTTGTCGTACCCTCACCTGGACCCTAAACCGTCCCCGTCCCCTAACCCTAACCCTAGCCCGAAACATAAGCCTAACCCTTCCCCGAAGCCTGACCCTCACCCGTCCCCTAATCCTAACCCGTACGCTAACACTAACCTGCGCCCTCACACGAACGCTTCCGCAAAAGCGTTGTCATACACTCACCTGAACCCTAAACCGTCCCTGTCCCCTAACCCTAACCCTAGCCCGAACCCTAAGCCTAACACTTTCCCGAAGCATGACCCTCACTCGTCCCCTAATCCTAACCCGTACGCTAACACTAACACGCACCCTCACACGTACGCTGCCCCTAAAGCGTTGTCGTACCCTCACCTGGACCCTAAACCGTCCCCGTCCCCTAACCCTAACCCTAGCCCGAACCATAAGCCTAACACTTCCCCGAAGCCTGACACTCACCCGTCCCCTAATCCTAACCCTTACGCTAACACTAACCCGCGCCCTCACGCGTGCGCTCCCCCTAAAGCGTTGTCGTACCCTCACCTTGACCCTAAACCGTCTCCGTCCCCTAACCCTAACCCTAGCCCGAACCCTAACCCTAACTCTTCCCCGAAGCCTGACCCTCACCCGTCCCCTAATCCTAACCCGTACGCTAACACTAACCCGCGCCCTCACACGTATGCTCCCCCTAAAGCGTTGTCGTACCCTCACCTGGACCCTAAACCGTCCCCGTCCCCGTCCCCTAACCCTAGCCCGAACCATAAGCCTAACACTTCCCCGAAGCCTGACACTCACCCGTCCCCTAATCCTAACCCGTACGCTAACACTAACCCGCGCCCTCACACATACGCTCCCCCTAAAGCGTTGTCGTAGCCTCACATCGACCCTAAACCATCCCCGTCCCCTAAACCTAACCCTAGCCCGAAACCTAACCCTAACACTTGCCCGAAGCCTGACCCTCACCCGTCCCCTAATCCTAAACCGTACGCTAACACTAACCCACGCCCTCACACGTACGCTCCCCCTAAAGCGTTGTCTTACCCTCACCTGGACCCTAAACCGTCCCCGTCCCCTAACCCTAACCCTAGACCGAACCCTAAGCGTAACCCTTCCCCGAAGCATGACCCTCACCCGTCCCCTAATCCTAACCCGTACCCTAACACTAACCTGTGCCCTCACACGAACGCTTCCACTAAAGCGTTGTCGTACACTCACCTGAACCCTAAACCGTCCCTGTCCCCTAACCCTAACCCTAGCCCGAACCCTAAGCCTAACCCTTCCCCGAAGCATGACACTCACCCGTCCCCTAATCCTAACCCGTACGCTAACACTAACCTGCGCCCTCACACGTGCGCTCCCCCTAAAGCGTTGTCGTACCCTCACCTGGACCCTGAACCGTCCCCGTCCCCTAACCCTAACCCTAGCCCGAATCCTAACCCTAACCCTTCCCCGAAGCCTAACACTCAACCGTCCCCTAATCCTAAACCGTACGCTAACACTAACCCGCGCCCTCACACGTACGCTCTCCCAAAGCGTTGTTGTACCCTCAACTGGACCCTAAACCGTCCCCGTCCCCTAACCCTAACCGTAGCCCGAACCCTAAGCCTAACCCTTGCCCGAAGCCTGACCCTCAGCCGTCCCCTACTCCTAAACCGTACGCTAACACTAACACGCACCCTCACACGTACGCTCCCCCGAAAGCGTTGTCGTACCCTCACCTGGACCCTAAACCGTCCCCGTCCCCTAACCCTAACCGTAGCCCGAACCCTAAGCCTAACCCTTGCCCGAAGCCTGACCCTCACCCGTCACCTAATCCTAACCCGTACGCTAACAATAACCCGCGCCCTCACACGTAAGCTCCCCCTAAAGCGTTGTCGTACCCTCACCTGGACCCTAAACCATCCCCGTCCCCTAACCCTAACCCTAGCCCGAACCCTAAGCCTAACACTTGCCCGAAGCGTGACCCTCACCCGTCACCTAATCCTAACCCGTACGGTAACAATAACACGCGCCCTCACACGTACGCTCCCCCTAAAGCGTTGTCGTACCCTCACCTGGACACTAAACCTTCCCCGTCCCCTAACCCTAACCCTAGCCCGAAACATAAGCCTAACACTTCCCCGAAGCCTGACACTCACCCGTCCCCTAATCTTAACCCGTACGGTAACACTAACCCGCGCCCTCACACGTACGCTCCCCCTAAAGCGTTGTCGTACCCTCACCTGGACCCTACACCGTCCCCGTCCCCGAACCCTAACCCTAGCCCGAAACATAAGCCTAACACTTCCCCGAAGCCTGACACTCACCCGTCCCCTAATCCTAACCCGTACGCTAACACTAACCCGCGCTCTCACACATACGCTCCCCCTAAAGCGTTGTCGTACCCTCACCTGGACCCCAAACCGTCCCCGTCCCCAACCCTAACCCTAGCCCGAACCCTAAGCCTAACCCTTGCCCGAAGCCTGACCCTCACCCGTCCCCTAATCCTAACCCGTACGCTAACACTAACCCGCGCCCTCACACGTGCGCTCCCCCTAAAGCGTTGTCGTACCCTCACCTGGACCCTAAACCGTCCCCGTCCCCTAAACCTACCCCTAGCCCGAACCCTAACCCTAACCCTTCCCCGAAGCCTGACCCTCACCCGTACCCTAATCCTAACCCGTACGCTAACACTAACCTGCGCCCTCACACGTACGCTGCCCCTAAAGCGTTGTCGTACCCTCACCTGGACCCCAAACCGTCCCCGTCCCCTAACCCTAACCCTAGCCCGAAACATAAGCCTAACACTTCCCCGAAGCCTGACACTCACCCGTCCCCTAATCCTAACCCGTACGCTAACACTAACCCGCGCCCTCCCACGTACGCTCCCCCTAAAGCGTTGTCGTACCCTCACCCGGACCCTAAACCGTCCCCGTCCCCTAACCCTAACCCTAGCCCGAACCCTAAGCCTAACACTTCCCCGAAGCCTGACCCTCACCCGTCCCCTAATCCTAACCCGTATGCTAACACTAACCCGCGCCCTCACACGTGCGCTCCCCCTAAAGCGTTGTCGTACCCTCACCTGGACCCTAAACCGTCCCCGTCCCCTAACCCTAACGCTAGCCCGAACCATAAGCCTAACACTTCCCCGAAGCCTGACACTCACCCGTCCCCTAATCCTAACCCGTACGCTAACACTAACCCGCGCCCTCACACATACACTCCCCCTAAAGCGTTGTCGTACTCTCACATGGACCCTAAACCGTCCCCGTCCCCTAACCCTAACCCTAGCCCGAACCATAAGCCTAACACTTCCCCGAAGCCTGACACTCACCCGTCCCGTAATCCTAACCTGTACGATAACACTATCCCGCGCCCTCACACGTACGCTCCCCCTAAAGCGTTGCCGTACCCTCACCTGGACCCTACACCATCCCCGTCCCCTAACCCTAACCCTAGCCCGAACCCTAAGCCTAACCCTTCCCCGAAGCATGACCCTCACCCATCCCCTAATCCTAACCCGTACGGTAACACTAACCTGCGCCCTCACACGTATGCTCCCCCTGAAGCGTTGTCGTACCCTCACCTAGACCCTGAACCGTCCCTGTCCCCTAACCCTAACCCTAGCCCGAACCCTAACCCTAACCCTTCCCCGAAGCCTGACACTCAACCGTCCCCTATTCCTAACCCGTACGCTAACACTAACCCGCGCCCTCACACGTACGCTCCCCCAAAGCGTTGTTGTACCCTCAACTGGACCCTAAACTGTCCCCGTCCCCTAACCCTAAACCTAGCCCGAACCCTAATCCTAACCCTTCCCCGAAGCCTGACCCTCACCCGTCCTCAATCCTAACCCGTACGCTAACACTAACCCGCGCCCTCATACCTACGCTCCCCCTAAAGCGTTGTCGTACCCTCACCTGGACCCTAAACCGTCCCCGTCCCCTAACCCTAACCCTTGCCCGAACCCTAAGCCTAACACTTCCCCGAAGCCTGACCCTCACCCGTCCCCTAATCCTAACCTGTACGCTAACACCAACCTGCGGCCTCACACGTACGCTCCCCCTAAAGCGTTGTCGTACCCTCAGCTGGACCCTAAACCGTCCCCGTCCCCTAACCCTAACCCTAGCCCGAACCCCTACCCTAACACTTCCTCGAAGCCTGACCCTCACCCGTCCCCAATCCTAACCCGTACGCTAACACTAACCAGCGCCCTCATACGTACGCACCCCCTAAAGCGTTGTCGTACCTTCACCTGGACCCTAAACCGTCCCCGTCACCTAACCCTAACCCTAGCCCGAACCCTAAGCCTAACACTTGCACGAAGCCTGACCCTCACCCGTCCCCTAATCCTAAACCGTACGCTAACACTAACCCGCGCCCTCACACGTACGCTGCCCCTAAAGCGTTGTCGTACCCTCACGTGGACCCCAAACCGTCCCCGTCCCCTAACCCTAACCCTAGCCCGAAACATAAGGCTAACACTTCCCCGAAGCCTGACACTCACCCGTCCCCTAATCCTAACCCGTACGCTAACACTAACCCGCGCTCTCACACGTACGCTCCCCCTAAAGCGTTGTCGTACCTTCACCTGGACCCCAAACCGTCCCCGTCCCCTAACCCTAACCCTAGCCCGAACCCTAAGCCTAACCCTTGCCCGAAGCCTGACCCTCACCCGTCCACTAATCCTAACCCGTACGCTAACACTAACCCGCGCCCTCACACGTGCGCTCCCCCTAAAGCGTTGTCGTACCCTCACCTGGACCCTAAACCGTCCCCGTCCCCTAACCCTAACCCTAGCCCGAACCCTAACCCTAACTCTTCCCTGAAGCCTGACCCTCACCCGTCCCCTAATCCTAACCCGTACACTAACACTAACCCGCGCCCTCACACGTACGCTGCCCCTAAAGCGTTGTCGTACCCTCACCTGGACCCTAAACCGTCCCCGTCCCCTAACCCTAACCCTAGCCCGAACCATAAGCCTAACACTTCCCCGAAGCCTGACACTCACCCGTACCCTAATCCTAAGCCGTACGCTAACACTAACCCGCGCCCTCACACGTACGCTCCCCCTAAAGCGTTGTCGTACCCTCACCTGGACTCCAAACAGTCTCCGTCACCTAACCCTAACCCTAGCCCGAAACCTAAGCCTAACCCTTGCCCGAATCCTGACCCTCACCCGTCCCCTAATCCTAACCCGTACGCTAAAACTAACCCGCGCCCTCACACGAACGCTCCCCCTAAAGCGTTGTCGTATCCTCACATGGACCCTAAACCGTCCCTGTCCTCTAACCCTAACCCTAGCCCGAACCATAAGCCTAACACTTCCCCGAAGCCTGACACTCACCCGTCCCCTAATCCTAACCCGTACGCTAACACTAACCCACGCCCTCACACATACACTCCCCCTAAAGCGTTGTCGTACTCTTACATGGACCCTAAACCGTCCCCGTCCCCTAACCCTAACCCTAGCCCGAACCATAAGCCTAACACTTCCCCGAAGCCTGACACTCACCCGTCCCCTAATCCTAACCCGTACGCTAACACTAAGCCGTGCTCTCACACGTACGCTCCCCCTAAAGCGTTGTCGTACCCTCACCTGGACCCTAAACCGTCCCCGTCCCCTAACCCTAACCCTAGCACGAACCCTAAGCCTAACACTTCTCCGAAGCCTGACCCTCACCCGTCCCCTAATCCTAACCCGTACGCTAACACTAACTCGCTCCCTCACACGTACGCTCCCCCTAAAGCGTTGTCGTACCCTCACCTGGACCCTACACCGTCCCCGTCCCCTAACCCTAACCCTAGCCCGAACCCTAAGCGTAACCCTTCCCCGAAGCATGACCCTCACCCGTCCCCTAATCCTAACCCGTACGCTAACACTAACCTGCGCCCTCACACGTACCCTCCCCCTAAAGCGTTGTCGTACCCTCACCTGGACCCTGAACCGTCCCCGTCCCCTAACCCTAACCCTAGCCCGAACCCTAACCCTAACCCTTCCCCGAAACCTGACACTCAACTGTCCCCTATTCCTAACCCGTACGCTAACACTAACCCGCGCCCTCACACGTACGCTCCCCCAAAGCGTTGTTGTACCCTCAACTGCACCCTAAACCGTCCCCGTCCCCTAACCCTAAACCTAGCCCGAACCCTAACCCTAACCCTTCCCCGAAGCCTGACCCTCACCCGTCCCCTAATCCTAACCCGTACGCTAACACTAACCTGCGCCCTCACACGTACGCTCCCCCTAAAGCGTTGTCGTACCCTCACCTGGACCCTAAACCGTCCCCGTTCCCTAACCCTAACCCTAGCCCGAACCCCTATCCTAACACTTCCCCGAAGCCTGACCCTCACCCTTCCCCAATCCTAACCCGTACGCTAACACTAACCCGCGCCCTCATACGTACGCTCCCCCTAAAGCGTTGTCGTAGCTTCACCTGGACCCTAAACCGTCCCCGTCACCTAACCCTAACCCTAGCCCGAACCCCTAGCCTAACCCTTGCCCGAAGCCTGACCCTCACCCGTCCCCTAATCCTAACGCGTACGCTAACACTAACCCGCGCCCTCACACGTACGCTCCCCCTAAAGCGTTGTCATACCCTTACCTGCACCCTAAACCGTCCCCGTCCCCTAACCCTAACCCTAGCCCGAACCCTAAGCCTAACACTTCCCCGAAGCCTGACCCTCACCCGTCCCCTAATCCTAACCCGTACGCTAACACTAAGCTGCGCCCTCACACGTACGCTCCCCGTAAAGCGTTGTCGTACCCTTACCTGGACCCTAAACCGTCCCCGTCCCCTAACCCTAACCCTAGCCCGAACCCTAACCCTAACCCTGCCCGAAGCCTGACTCTCACCCGTCCCCTCATCCTAACCCGTACGCTAACACTAACCCACGCCCTCACACGTACGCTCCCCCTAAAGCGTTGTCGTACCCTCACCTGGACCCTAAACCGTCCCCGTCCCCTAACCCTAACCCTAGCCCGAACCCTAACCCTAACCCTTCCCCGAAGCCTGACCCTCACCCGTCCCCTAATTCTAACCCGTACGCTAACACTAACCTGCGCCCTCACACGTACGCTGCCCCTAAAGCGTTGTCGTACACTCACCTGGACCCCAAACCGTCCCCGTCCCCTAACCCTAACCCTAGCCCGAAACATAAGCCTAACACTTCCCCGAAGCCTGACACTCACCCGTCCCCTAATCCTAACCCGTACGCTAACACTAACCCGCGCTCTCACACATACGCTCCCCCTAAAGCGTTGTCGTACCCTCACCTGGACCCCAAACCGTCCCCGTCCCCAACCCTAACCCTAGCCCGAACCCTAAGCCTAACCCTTGCCCGAAGCCTGACCCTCACCCGTCCCCTAATCCTAACCCGTACGCTAACACTAACCCGCGCCCTCACACGTGCGCTCCCCCTGAAGCGTTGTCGTACCCTCACCTGGACCCTAAACCGTCCCCGTCCCCTAACCCTAAACCTAGCCCGAACCCTAACCCTAACCTTTCCCTGAAGCCTGACCCTCACCCGTCCCCTAATCCTAACCCGTACGCTAACACTAACCCGCGCCCTCACACGTACGCTGCCCCTAAAGCGTTGTCGTACCCTCACATGGACCCTAAACCGTCCCCGTCCCCTAACCCTAACCCTAACCCGAACCATAAGCCTAACACTTCCACGAAGCCTGACACTCACCCGTCCCCTAATCCTAACCCGTACGCTAACACTAACCCGCGCCCTCACACGTACGCTCCCCCTAAAGCGTTGTCGTACCCTCACCTGGACCCCAAACCGTCCCCGTCCCCTAACCCTAACCCTAGCCCGAACCCTAAGCCTAACCCTTGCCCGAAGCCTGACTCTCACCCGTCCCCTAATCCTAACCCGTACGCTAACACTAACCCACGCCCTCACACGTGCGCTCCCCCTAAAGCGTTGTCGTACCCTCACCTGGACCCTAAACCGTCCCCGTCCCCTAACCCTAACGCTAGCCCGAACCATAAGCCTAACACTTCCCCGAAGCCTGACACGCACCTGTCCCCTAATCCTAACCCGTACGCTAACACTAAGCCGTGCTCTCACACGTACGCTCCCCCTAAAGCGTTGTCGTACCCTCACCTGGACCCCAAACCGTCCCCGTCCCCGTCCCCTAACCCTAGCCCGAACCCTAAGCCTAACACTTCCCCGAAGCCTGACCCTCACCCGTCCCCTAATCCTAACCCGTACGCTAACACTAACCCGTGCCCTCACACGTACGCTACCCCTAAAGCGTTGTCGTACCCTCACCTGGACCCTAAACCGTCCCCGTCCCCTAACCCTAACCCTAGTCCGAACCCTAACCCTAAACCTTCCCCAAAGCCTGACCCTCACCCGTCCCCTAATCCTAACCCGTATGCTAACACTAACCCGTGCCCTCACACGTACGCTCCCCCTAAAGCGTTGTCGTACCCTCACCTGGACCGTAAACCGTCCCCGTCCCCTAACCCTAACCCTAGCCCGAACCCTAACCCTAACCCTTCCCCGAAGCATGACCCTCACCCATCCCCTAATCCTAACCAGTACGCTAACACTAACCTGCGCCCTCAGACGTACGCTCCCTGTAAAGCGTTGTCGTACCCTCACCTGGACCCTAAACCGTCTCCGTCCCCTAACCCTAACCATAGCCCGAACCCTAACCCTAACCCTTCCCCGAAGCCTGACACTCACCCGTCCCCTAATCCTAACCCGTATGCTAACACTAACCCGCGCTCTCACACGTACGCTCCCCCTAAAGCGTTGTCGTACCCTCACCTGGACCCTAAACCGTCCCCGTCCCCTAACCCTAACCCTAGCCCGAACCCTAAGCCTAACCCTTCCCCGAAGCCTGACACTCACCCGTCCCCTAATCCTAACCCGTACGCTAACACTAACCTGCGGCCTCACAGGTACGCTTCCCCTAAAGCGTTGTCGTACCCTCAGCTGGACCCTAAACTGTCCCCGTCCCCTAACCCTAACCCTAGCCCGAACCCTAACCCTAAACCTGCCCGAAGCCTGACCCTCACCCGTCCCCTCATCCTAACCCGTACGCTAAAACTAACCCGCGCCCTCACACGTACGCTCCCCCTAAAGCGTTGTCGTACCCTCACCTGGACCCTTAACCGTCCCCGTCCCCTAACCCTAACCCTAGCCCGAACCCAAACCCTAACCCTTCCCCGAAGCCTGACCCTCACCCGTCCCCTAATCCTAACCCGTACGCTAACACTAACCTGCGCTCTCACACGTACGCTGCCCCTAAAGCGTAGTCGTACCCTCACCTGGACCCCAAACCGTCCCCGTCCCCTAAGCCTAACCCTAGCCCTAACCAGAAGCCTAACACTTCCCCGAAGCCTGGCACTCACCCGTCCCCTAATCCTAACCCGTATGCTAACACTAACCCGCGCTCTCACACGTACGCTCCCCCTAAAGCGTTGTCGTACCCTCACCTCGACCCCAAACCGTCCCCGTCCCCTAACCCTAACCCTAGCCCGAACCCTAAGCCTAACCCTTGCCCGAAGCCTGACCCTCACCCGTCCACTAATCCTACCCCGTACCCTAACACTAACCCGCGCCCTCACACGTACGCTGCCCCTAAAGCGTTGTCGTACCCTCACCTGGACCCTAAACCGTCCCCGTCCCCTAACCCTAACCCTAGCCCGAACCATAAGCCTAACCCTTCCCCGAAGCCTGACACTCACCCGTCCCATAATCCTAACCCGTACGCTAACACTAACCCGCGCCCTCACACGTACGCTCCCCCTAAAGCGTTGTCGTACACTCACCTGGACCCCAAACAGTCCCCGTCCCCTAACCCTAACCCTAGCCCGAACCCTAAGCCTAACACTTGCCCGAAGCCTGACCCTCACCCGTCCCCTAATCCTAACCCGTACGCTAACACTAACCCGCGCCCTCACACGTACGCTCCCCCTAAAGCGTTGTCGTACCCTCACCTGGACCCTAAACCGTCCCCGTCCCCTAACCCTAACCCTAGCCCGAACCCTAACCCTAACCCTTCCCCGAAGCCTGACACTCAACCGTACCCTATTCCTAACCCGTACGCTAACACTAACCCGCGCCCTCACACGTACGCTCCCCCAAAGCGTTGTTGTACCCTCAACTGGACCCTAAACTGTCCCCTTCCCCTAACCCTAAACCTAGCCCGAACCCTAACCCTAACACTTCCCCGAAGCCTGACCCTCACCCGTCCTCAATCCTAACCCGTACGCTAACACTAACCCGCGCCCTCATACGTACGCTCCCCCTAAAGCGTTGTCGTACCCTCACCTGGACCCTAAACCGTCCCCGTCCCCTAACCCTAACCCTAGCCCGAACCCTAAGCCTAACCTTTCCCCGAAGCCTGACACTCACCCGTCCCCTAATCCTAACCCGTACGCTAACACTAACCTGCGGCCTCACAGGTACGCTTCCCCTAAAGCGTCGTCGTACCCTCAGCTGGACCCTAAACTGTCCCCGTCCCCTAACCCTAACCCTAGCCCGAACCCTAACCCTAAACCTGCCCGAAGCCTGACACTCACCCGTCCCCTCATCGTAACCCGTACGCTAAAACTAACCCGCGCCCTCACACGTACGCTCCCCCTAAAGCGTTGTCGTACCCTCACCTGGACCCCAAACCGTCCCCGTCCCCTAACCCTAACCCTAGCCCGAACCCTAAGCCTAACCCTTGCCCGAAGCCTGACCCTCACCCGTCCACTAATCCTAACCCGTACCCTAACACTAACCCGCGCCCTCACACGTACGCTGCCCCTAAAGCGTTGTCGTACCCTCACCTGGACCCTAAACCGTCCCCGTCCCCTAACCCTAACCCTAGCGCGAACCATAAGCCTAACCCTTCCCCGAAGCCTGACACTCACCCGTCCCCTAATCCTAACCCGTACGCTAACACTAACCCGCACCCTCACACGTACGCTCCCCCTAAAGCGTTGTCGTACACTCACCTGGACCCCAAACAGTCCCCGTCCCCTAACCCTAACCCTAGCCCGAACCCTAAGCCTAACACTTGCCCGAAGCCTGACCCTCACCCGTCCCCTAATCCTAACCCGTACGCTAACACTAACCCGCGCCCTCACACGTACGCTCCCCCTAAAGCGTTGTCGTACCCTCACCTGGACCCTAAACCGTCCCCGTCCCCTAACCCTAACCCTAGCCCGAACCATAAGCCTAACACTTCCCCGAAGCCTGACACTCACCCGTCCCCTAATCCTAACCCGTACGCTAACACTAACCCGCGCCCTCACACATACACTCCCCCTAAAGCGTTGTCGTACTCTCACATGGACCCTAAACCGTCCCCGTCCCCTAACCCTAACCCTAGCCCGAACCATAAGCCTAACACTTCCCCGAAGCCTGACACTCACCCGTCCCCTAATCCTAACCCGTACGCTAACACTAAGCCGTGCTCTCACACGTACGCTCCCCCTAAAGCGTTGTCCTACCCTCACCTGGACCCCAAACCGTCCCCGTCCCCTAACCCTAACCCTAGCCCGCACCCTAAGCCTAACCCTTCCCCGAAGCCTGACTCTCACCCGTGCCGTAATCCTAACCCGTACGCTAACACTAACCCGTTCCCTCACACGTACGCTCCCCCTAAAGCGTTGTCATACCCTCACCTGGACCCTAAACCGTCCCCGTCCCCTAACCCTAACCCTAACCCTTCTCCAAAGCCTGACCCTCACCCGTCCCCTAATCCTAACCCTCTACGCTAACACTATCCCGCACCCTCACACGTACGCTCCCCCTAAAGCGTTGTCGTACCCTCACCTGGACCGTAAACCGTCCCCGTCCCCTAACCCTAACCCTAGCCCGAACCCTAAGCCTAACCCTTAGCCAAAGCATGACCCTCACCCATTACCTAATCCTAACCCGTACGCTAACACTAACCTGCGCCCTCAGACGTACGCTCCCCCTAAAGCGTTGTCGTACCCTCACCTGGACCCTAAACCGTCCCCGTCCCCTAACCCTAACCATAGCCCGAACCCTAACCCTAACCCTTCCCCGAAGCCTGACCCTCACCCGACCCCTAATCCTAACCCGTACGCTAACACTAACCTGCGCCCTCACACGTACGCTCCCCCTAAAGCTTTGTCGTACACTCACCTGGACCCTAAACCGTCCCCGTCCCGTAACCCTAACCCTAGCCCGGACCCTAACCCTAACCCTTCCCCGAAGCCTGACCCTCACCCGTCCCCAATCCTAACCCGTACGCTAACACTAACCCACGCCCTCATACGTACGCTCCCCCTAAAGCGTTGTCGTACACTCACCTGGACCCTAAACCGTCCCCGTCCCCTAACCCTAACCCTAGCACGAACCCTAAGCCTAACACTTCCCCGAAGCCTGACCCTCACCCGTCCCCTAATCCTAACCCGTACACTAACACTAACTCACGCCCTCACACGTACGCTCCCCCTAAAGCGTTGTCGTACCCTCACCTGGACCCTAAACCGTCCCCGTCCCCTAACCCTAACCCTAGCCCGAACCCTAAGCGTAACCCTTCCCCGAAGCATGACCCTCACCCGTCCCCTAATCCTAACCCGTACGCTAACACTAACCTGCGCCCTCACACGAACGCTTCCACTAAAGCGTTCTCGTACACTCACCTGAACCCTAAACCGTCCCTGTCCCCTAACCCTAACCTAGCCCGAACCCTAAGCCTAACCCTTCCCCGAAGCATGACACTCACCCGTCCCCTAATCCTAACCCGTACGCTAACACTAACCTGCGCCCTCACACGTACGCTCCCCCTATAGCGTTGTCGTACCCTCACCTGGACCCTAAACCGTCCCCATCCCCTAACCCTAACCCTAGCCCGAACCCTAACCCTAACCCTTCCCCGAAGCCTAACACTCAACCGTCCCCTAATCCTAACCCGTACGCTAACACTAACCCGCGCCCTCACACGTACGCTCCCCCAAAGCGTTGTTGTACCCTCAACTGGACCCTAAACCGTCCCCGTCCCCTAACCCTAACCCTAGCCCGAACCCTAACCCTAACCCTTCCCCGAAGCCTGACCCTCACCCGTCCCCAATCCTAACCCGTACGCTAACACTAACACACGCCCTCATACGTAAGCTCCCCCTAAAGCGTTGTCGTACACTCACCTGGACCCTAAACCGTCCCCGTCCCCTAACCCTAACCCTAGCCTGAACCCTAAGCCTAACCCTTGCCCGAAGCCTGACCCTCACCGGTCCCCTAATCCTAACCCGTGCGCTAACAATAACCCACGCCCTCACACATACGCTCCCCCTAAAGCGTTGTCGTACCCTCACCTGGACCCTAAACCGTCCCCGTCCCCTAACCCTAACCCTAGCCCGAACCCCTACCCTAACACTTCCCCGAAGCCTGACCCTCACCCGTCCCCTAATCCTAACCCATACGCTAACACTAACCCGTGCCCTCATACGTACGCTACCCCTAAAGCGTTGTCGTACCCTCACCTGGACCCTAAACCGTCTCCGTCCCCTAACCCTAACCCTAGTCCGAACCCTAAGCCTAACACTTCCCCGAAGCCTGACCCTCACCCGTCCCCTAATCCTAACCCGTACGCTAACACTAACCCGCGCCCTCACACGTACGCTCCCCCTAAAGCGTTGTCGTACCCTCACCTGGACCCTAAACCGTCCCCGTCCCCTAACCCTAACCCTAGCCCGAACCCTAAGCATAACCCTTCCCCGAAGCATGACCCTCACCCGTCCGCTTATCCTAACCCGTACGCTAACACTAACCTCCGCCCTCACACGAACGCTTCCACTAAAGCGTTGTCGTACACTCACCTGAACCCTAAACCGTCCCTGTCCCCTAACCCTAACCCTAGCCCGAACCCTAAGCCTAACCCTTCCCCGAAGCATGACACTCACCCGTCCCCTAATCCTAACCCGTACGCTAACACTAACCTGCGCCCTCACACGTACGCTCCCCCTAAAGCGTTGTCGTACCCTCACCTGGACCCTGAACCCTCCCCGTCCCCTAACCCTAACCCTAGCCCGAACCCTAACCCTAACCCTTCCCCGAAGCCTAACACTCAACCGTCCCCTAATTCTAACCCGTACGCTAACACTAACCCGCGCCTTCACACGTACACTCCCCCAAAGCGTTGTTGTACCCTCACCTGGACCCTAAACCGTCACCGTCCCCTAACCCTAACCCTAGCACGAACCCTAACCCTAAACCTTCCCCGAAGCCTGACCCTCACCCGTCCCCTAATCCTAACCCGTACGCTAACACTAACCTGCGCCCTCACACGTACGCTCCCCCTAAAGCGTTGTCGTACCCTCACCTGGACCCTAAACCGTCCCCGTCCCCTAACCCTAACCCTAGCCCGAACCCTAACCTTAACCCTTCCCCGAAGCCTGACCCTCACCCGTCCCCTAATCCTAACCCGTACGCTAACACTATCCCGCGCCCTCACACGTACGCTGCCCCTAAAGCATTGTCGTACCCTCACCTGGACCCTAAACCGTCCCCGTCCCCTAACCCTAACCCTAGCCCGAACCCTAACCCTAACCCTTCCCCGAAGCCTGACCCTCACCCGTCCCCTAATGCTAACCCGCACGCTAACACTAACCCGCGCCCTCACACGTCTGCTCCCCCTAAAGCGTTGTCGTACCCTCACCTGGACCCTAAACCGTCCCCGTCCCCTAACCCTAACCCTAGCCCGAACCATAAGCCTAACACTTCCCCGAAGCCTGACACTCACCCGTCCCCTAATCCTAACCCGTACGCTAACACTAAGCCGCGCTCTCACACGTACGCTCCCCCTAAAGCGTTGTCGTACCCTCACCTGGACCCCAAACCTTCCCCGTTCCCTAACCCTCACCCTAGCCCGAACCCTAACCCTAACACTTGCCCGAAGCCTGACCCTCACCCGTCCCCTATTCCTAACCCGTACGCTAACACTAACCCGCGCCCTCACACGTACGCTCCTCCTAAAGCGTTGTCGTACCCTCACCTGGACCCTAAACCGTCCCCGTCCCCTAACCCTAACCCTAGCCCGAACCCTAAGCCTAACCCTTCCCCGAAGCCTGACACTCACCCGTCCCCTAATCCTAACCTATACGCTAACACTAACCTGCGCCCTCACACGTACGCTCCCCCTAAAGCGTTGTCGTACCCTCACCTGGACCCTAAAACGTCCCCGTCCCCTAACCCTAACCCTAGACCGAACCCTAACCCTAACCCTTCCCCGAAGCCTGACCCTCATCCGTCCCCTAATCCTAACCCGTACGCTAACACTAACCCGCGCCCTCACACGTACGCTCCCCCAAAGCATTGTCGTACACTCACCTGGACCCTAAACCGTCCCCGTCCCCTAACCCTAATCCTAGCCCGAACCCTAAGCCTAACACTTCCCTGAAGCCTGACCCTCAGCCGTCCCCTAATCCTAACCCGTACGCTAACACTAACCCGCGCCCTCACACATACACTCCCCCTAAAGCGTTGTCGTACCCTCACCTGGACCCTAAACCGTCCCTGTCACCTAACCCTAACCCTAGCCCGAACCCTAACCCTAACACTTGCCCGAAGCCTGACCCTCACCCGTCCCCTAATCCTAACCCGTACGCTAACACTAACCCGTGCCCTCACACGTACGCTCCCCCTAAAGCGTTGTCGTACCCTCACCTGGACCCTAAACCGTCCCCGTCCCCTAACCCTGACCCTAGACCGAACCCTAAGCCTAAAACTTCCCCGAAGCCTGACCCTCACCCGTCCCCTAATCCTAACCCGTACGCTAACACTAACCTGCGCCCTCACACGTACGCTCCCCCTAAAGCGTTGTCGTACCCTCACCTGGACCCTAAACCGTACCCGTCCCCTAACCCTAACCCTAGCCCGAACCCTAACCCTAACCCTTCCCCGAAGCCTGACCCTCACCCGTCCCCTAATCCTAACCCGTACGCTAACACTAACCCGCGCCCTCACACGTACGATCCCCCTAAAGCGTTGTCGTACCCTCACCTGTACCCTAAACCGTCCCCGTCTCCTAACCCTAACCCTAGCCCGAACCCTAACCCTAACACTTCCCCGAAGCCTGACCCTCACCCGTCCCCTAATCCTAACCCGTACGCTAACAGTAACCTGCGCCCTCACACGTACGCTGCCCCTAAAGCGTTCTTGTACCTTCACCTGGACCCCAAACCGTCCCCTTCCCCTAACCCTAACCCTAGCCCGAAACATAAGCCTAACACGTCCCCGAAGCCTGACCCTCACCCGTCCCCTAATCCTAACCCGTTCGCTAAAACTAACCCGCGCCCTCACACGTGCGCTCCCCCTAAAGCATTGTCGTACCCTCACCTGGACCCTAAACCGTCCCCGTCCCCTAACCCTAACCCTAGCCCGAACCCTAACCCTAACACTTCCCTGAAGCCTGACCCTCACCCGTCCGCTAATCTTAACCCGTACGCTAACACTAACCCGCGCCCTCACACGTACACTGCCCCTAAAGCGTTGTCGTACCCTCACCTGGACCCTAAACCGTCCCCGTCCCCTAACCCTAACCCTAGCCCGAACCATAAGCCTAACACTTCCCCAAAGCCTGACACTCACCCGTCCCCTAATCCTAACCCGTACGCTAACACTAACCCGCGCCCTCACACGTACGCTCCCCCTAAAGCGTTGTCGTACCCTCACCTGGACCCCAAACCGTCCCCGTCCCCTAACCCTAACCCTAGCCCGAACCCTAAGCCTAACCCTTGCCCGAAGCCTGAGCCTCACCCGTCCCCTAATCCTAACCCGTACGCTAACACTAACCCGCGCCCTCACACGTGCGCTCCCCATAAAGCGTTGTCGTACCCTCACCTGGACCCTAAACCGTCTCCGTCCCCTAACCCTAACCCTAGCCCGAACCCTAACCCTAACCCTTCCACGAAGCCTGACCCTCACCCGTCCCCTAATCCTAACCCGTACGCTAACACTAACCCGCGCCCTCACACGTACGCTCCCCCTAAAGCGTTGTCGTACCCTCACCTGGACCCTAAACCGTGCCCGTCCCCTAACCCTAACCCTAGCCCGAACCATAAGCCTAACACTTCCCCGAAGCCTGACACTCACCCGTCCCCTAATCCTAACCCGTACTCTAACACTAACCCGCGCCCTCACACATACACTCCCCCTAAAGCGTTGTCGTACCCTCACATGGACCCTAAACCGTCCCCGTCCCCTAAACCTAACCCTAGCCCGAAACCTAACCCTAACACTTGCCCGAAGCCTGACCCTCACCCGTCCCCTAATCCTAACCCGTACGCTAACACTAAACCGCGCCCTCACACGTACGCTCCCCCTAAAGCGTTGTCGTCCCCTCACCTGGACCCTAAACCGTCCCCGTCCCCTAACCCTAACCCTAGCCCGAACCCTAACCCTAACCCTTCCCCGTAGCATGACCCTCACCCGTCCCCTAATCCTAACCCGTACGCTAACACTAACCTGCGCCCTCACACGAACGCTTCCGCTAAAGCGTTGTCATACACTCACCTGAACCCTAAACCGTCCCTGTCCCCTAACCCTAACCCTAGCCCGAACCCTAAGCCTAATCCTTGCCCGAAGCCTGACCCTCATCCGTCCCCTAATCCTAACCCGTACGCTAACACTAACCCGCGCCCTCACACATACACTCCCCCTAAAGCGTTGTCGTACCCTCACCTGGACCCTAAACCATCCCCGTCCCCTAACCCTAACCCTAGCCCGAACCTTAACCCTAACACTTGCCCGAAGCCTGACCCTCACCCGTCCCCTAATCTTAACATGTACGCTAACACTAACCCGCGCCCTCACACGTACGCTCCCCCTAAAGCGTTGTCGTACCCTCACCTGGACCCTAAACCGTCCCCGTCCCCTAACCCTAACCCTAGACCGAAACCTAAGCCTAACACTTCCCCGAAGCCTGACCCTCACCCGTCCCCTAATCCTAACCCGTACGCTAACACTAACCTGCGCCCTCACACGTACGCTCCCCCTAAAGCGTTGTCGTACCCTCACCTGGACCCTAAACCGTCCCCGTCCCCTAACCCTAACCCTAGCCCGAACCCTAACCCTAACCCTTCCCCGAAGCCTGACCCTCACCCGTCCCATAATCCTAACCCGTACGCTAACACTAACCTGCGCCCTCACACGTACGCTCCCCCTAAAGCGTTGTCGTACCCTCACCTGGACCCCAAACCGTCCCCTTCCCCTAACCCTAACCCTAGCCCGAAACATAAGCCTAACTCTTCCCCGAAGCCTGACCCTCACCCGTCCCCTAATCCTAACCCGTACGCTAACACTAACCCGCGCCCTCACACGTGCGCTCCCCCTAAAGCGTTGTCGTACCCTCACCTGGACCCTAAACCGTCCCCGTCCCCTAACCCTAACCCTAGCCCGAACCCTAACCCTAACCCTTCCCTGAAGCCTGACCCTCACCCGTCCGCTAATCCTAACCCGTACGCTAACACTAACCCGCGCCCTCACACGTACACTGCCCCTAAAGCGTTGTCGTACCCTCACCTGGACCCTAAACCGTCCCCGTCCCCTAACCCTAACCCTAGCCCGAACCATAAGCCTAACCCTAACCCTAACCCTAACCCTAACCCTAACCCTAACCGAACCTTAAGCCTAACACTTGCCCGAAGCCTGACCCTCACCGTCCCCTAATCCTAACCCGTACGCTAACACTAACCCGCGCCCTCACACGTACGCTCCCCCTAAAGCGTTGTCGTACCCTCACCTGGACCCTAAACCGTCCCCGTCCCCTAACCCTAACCCTAGCCCGAAACATAAGCCTAACCCTTCCCCGAAGCCTGACCCTCACCCGTCCCCTAATCCTAACCCGTACGCTAACACTAACCTGCGCCCTCACACGTACGCTCCCCCTAAAGCGTTGTCGTACCCTCACCTGGACCCCAAACCGTCCCCGTCCCCTAACCCTAATCCTAGCCCGAACCCTAAGCCTAACACTTCCCTGAAGCCTGACCCTCAGCCGTCCCCTAATCCTAACCCGTACGCTAACACTAACCCGCGCCCTCACACATACACTCCCCCTAAAGCGTTGTCGTACCCTCACCTGGACCCTAAACCGTCCCTGTCACCTAACCCTAACCCTAGCCCGAACCCTAACCCTAACACTTGCCCGAAGCCTGACCCTCACCCGTCCCCTAATCCTAACCCGTACGCTAACACTAACCCGTGCCCTCACACGTACGCTCCCCCTAAAGCGTTGTCGTACCCTCACCTGGACCCTAAACCGTCCCCGTCCCCTAACCCTGACCCTAGACCGAACCCTAAGCCTAAAACTTCCCCGAAGCCTGACCCTCACCCGTCCCCTAATCCTAACCCGTACGCTAACACTAACCTGCGCCCTCACACGTACGCTCCCCCTAAAGCGTTGTCGTACCCTCACCTGGACCCTAAACCGTACCCGTCCCCTAACCCTAACCCTAGCCCGAACCCTAACCCTAACCCTTCCCCGAAGCCTGACCCTCACCCGTCCCCTAATCCTAACCCGTACGCTAACACTAACCCGCGCCCTCACACGTACGATCCCCCTAAAGCGTTGTCGTACCCTCACCTGTACCCTAAACCGTCCCCGTCTCCTAACCCTAACCCTAGCCCGAACCCTAACCCTAACACTTCCCCGAAGCCTGACCCTCACCCGTCCCCTAATCCTAACCCGTACGCTAACAGTAACCTGCGCCCTCACACGTACGCTGCCCCTAAAGCGTTCTTGTACCTTCACCTGGACCCCAAACCGTCCCCTTCCCCTAACCCTAACCCTAGCCCGAAACATAAGCCTAACACGTCCCCGAAGCCTGACCCTCACCCGTCCCCTAATCCTAACCCGTTCGCTAAAACTAACCCGCGCCCTCACACGTGCGCTCCCCCTAAAGCATTGTCGTACCCTCACCTGGACCCTAAACCGTCCCCGTCCCCTAACCCTAACCCTAGCCCGAACCCTAACCCTAACACTTCCCTGAAGCCTGACCCTCACCCGTCCGCTAATCTTAACCCGTACGCTAACACTAACCCGCGCCCTCACACGTACACTGCCCCTAAAGCGTTGTCGTACCCTCACCTGGACCCTAAACCGTCCCCGTCCCCTAACCCTAACCCTAGCCCGAACCATAAGCCTAACACTTCCCCAAAGCCTGACACTCACCCGTCCCCTAATCCTAACCCGTACGCTAACACTAACCCGCGCCCTCACACGTACGCTCCCCCTAAAGCGTTGTCGTACCCTCACCTGGACCCCAAACCGTCCCCGTCCCCTAACCCTAACCCTAGCCCGAACCCTAAGCCTAACCCTTGCCCGAAGCCTGAGCCTCACCCGTCCCCTAATCCTAACCCGTACGCTAACACTAACCCGCGCCCTCACACGTGCGCTCCCCATAAAGCGTTGTCGTACCCTCACCTGGACCCTAAACCGTCTCCGTCCCCTAACCCTAACCCTAGCCCGAACCCTAACCCTAACCCTTCCACGAAGCCTGACCCTCACCCGTCCCCTAATCCTAACCCGTACGCTAACACTAACCCGCGCCCTCACACGTACGCTCCCCCTAAAGCGTTGTCGTACCCTCACCTGGACCCTAAACCGTGCCCGTCCCCTAACCCTAACCCTAGCCCGAACCATAAGCCTAACACTTCCCCGAAGCCTGACACTCACCCGTCCCCTAATCCTAACCCGTACTCTAACACTAACCCGCGCCCTCACACATACACTCCCCCTAAAGCGTTGTCGTACCCTCACATGGACCCTAAACCGTCCCCGTCCCCTAAACCTAACCCTAGCCCGAAACCTAACCCTAACACTTGCCCGAAGCCTGACCCTCACCCGTCCCCTAATCCTAACCCGTACGCTAACACTAAACCGCGCCCTCACACGTACGCTCCCCCTAAAGCGTTGTCGTCCCCTCACCTGGACCCTAAACCGTCCCCGTCCCCTAACCCTAACCCTAGCCCGAACCCTAACCCTAACCCTTCCCCGTAGCATGACCCTCACCCGTCCCCTAATCCTAACCCGTACGCTAACACTAACCTGCGCCCTCACACGAACGCTTCCGCTAAAGCGTTGTCATACACTCACCTGAACCCTAAACCGTCCCTGTCCCCTAACCCTAACCCTAGCCCGAACCCTAAGCCTAATCCTTGCCCGAAGCCTGACCCTCATCCGTCCCCTAATCCTAACCCGTACGCTAACACTAACCCGCGCCCTCACACATACACTCCCCCTAAAGCGTTGTCGTACCCTCACCTGGACCCTAAACCATCCCCGTCCCCTAACCCTAACCCTAGCCCGAACCTTAACCCTAACACTTGCCCGAAGCCTGACCCTCACCCGTCCCCTAATCTTAACATGTACGCTAACACTAACCCGCGCCCTCACACGTACGCTCCCCCTAAAGCGTTGTCGTACCCTCACCTGGACCCTAAACCGTCCCCGTCCCCTAACCCTAACCCTAGACCGAAACCTAAGCCTAACACTTCCCCGAAGCCTGACCCTCACCCGTCCCCTAATCCTAACCCGTACGCTAACACTAACCTGCGCCCTCACACGTACGCTCCCCCTAAAGCGTTGTCGTACCCTCACCTGGACCCTAAACCGTCCCCGTCCCCTAACCCTAACCCTAGCCCGAACCCTAACCCTAACCCTTCCCCGAAGCCTGACCCTCACCCGTCCCATAATCCTAACCCGTACGCTAACACTAACCTGCGCCCTCACACGTACGCTCCCCCTAAAGCGTTGTCGTACCCTCACCTGGACCCCAAACCGTCCCCTTCCCCTAACCCTAACCCTAGCCCGAAACATAAGCCTAACTCTTCCCCGAAGCCTGACCCTCACCCGTCCCCTAATCCTAACCCGTACGCTAACACTAACCCGCGCCCTCACACGTGCGCTCCCCCTAAAGCGTTGTCGTACCCTCACCTGGACCCTAAACCGTCCCCGTCCCCTAACCCTAACCCTAGCCCGAACCCTAACCCTAACCCTTCCCTGAAGCCTGACCCTCACCCGTCCGCTAATCCTAACCCGTACGCTAACACTAACCCGCGCCCTCACACGTACACTGCCCCTAAAGCGTTGTCGTACCCTCACCTGGACCCTAAACCGTCCCCGTCCCCTAACCCTAACCCTAGCCCGAACCATAAGCCTAACCCTAACCCTAACCCTAACCCTAACCCTAACCCTAACCGAACCTTAAGCCTAACACTTGCCCGAAGCCTGACCCTCACCGTCCCCTAATCCTAACCCGTACGCTAACACTAACCCGCGCCCTCACACGTACGCTCCCCCTAAAGCGTTGTCGTACCCTCACCTGGACCCTAAACCGTCCCCGTCCCCTAACCCTAACCCTAGCCCGAAACATAAGCCTAACCTTTCCCCGAAGCCTGACCCTCACCCGTCCCCTAATCCTAACCCGTACGCTAACACTAACCTGCGCCCTCACACGAACGCTTCCGCTAAAGCGTTGTCATACACTCACCTGAACCCTAAACCGTCCCTGTCCCCTAACCCTAACCCTAGCCCGAACCCTAAGCCTAACACTTTCCCGAAGCATGACCCTCACTCGTCCCCTAATCCTAACCCGTACGCTAACACTAACACGCACCCTCACACGTACGCTGCCCCTAAAGCGTTGTCGTACCCTCACCTGGACCCTAAACCGTCCCCGTCCCCTAACCCTAACCCTAGCCCGAACCATAAGCCTAACACTTCCCCGAAGCCTGACACTCACCCGTCCCCTAATCCTAACCCTTACGCTAACACTAACCCGTGCCCTCACACGTGCGCTCCCCCTAAAGCGTTGTCGTACCCTCACCTTGACCCTAAACCGTCCCCGTCCCCTAACCCTAACCCTAGCCCGAACCCTAACCCTAACTCTTCCCCGAAGCCTGACCCTCACCCGTCCCCTAATCCTAACCCGTACGCTAACACTAACCCGCGCCCTCACACTTATGCTCCCCCTAAAGCGTTGTCGTACCCTCACCTGGACCCTAAACCGTCCCCGTCCCCGTCCCCTAACCCTAGCCCGAACCATAAACCTAACACTTCCCCGAAGCCTGACACTCACCCGTCCCCTAATCCTAACCCGTACGCTAACACTAACCCGCGCCCTCACACATACGCTCCCCCTAAAGCGTTGTCGTAGCCTCACATCGACCCTAAACCATCCCCGTCCCCTAAACCTAACCCTAGCCCGAAACCTAACCCTAACACTTGCCCGAAGCCTGACCCTCACCCGTCCCCTAATCCTAAACCGTACGCTAACACTAACCCGCGCCCTCACACGTACGCTCCCCCTAAAGCGTTGTCTTACCCTCACCTGGACCCTAAACCGTCCCCGTCCCCTAACCCTAACCCTAGACCGAACCCTAAGCGTAAACCTTCCCCGAAGCATGACCCTCACCCGTCCCCTAATCCTAACCCGTACGCTAACACTAACCTGTGCCCTCACACGAACGCTTCCACTAAAGCGTTGTCGTACACTCACCTGAACCCTAAACCGTCCCTGTCCCCTAACCCTAACCCTAGCCCGAACCCTAAGCCTAACCCTTCCCCGAAGCATGACACTCACCCGTCCCCTAATCCTAACCCGTACGCTAACAGTAACCTGCGCCCTCACACGTGCGCTCCCCCTAAAGCGTTGTCGTACCCTCACCTGGACCCTGAACCGTCCCCGTCCCCTAACCCTAACCCTAGCCCGAATCCTAACCCTAACCCTTCCCCGAAGCCTAACACTCAACCGTCCCCTAATCCTAAACCGTACGCTAACACTAACCCGCGCCCTCACACGTACGCTCTCCCAAAGCGTTGTTGTACCCTCAACTGGACCCTAAACCGTCCCCGTCCCCTAACCCTAACCCTAGCCCGAACCCTAACCCTAACCCTTCCCCGAAGCCTGACCCTCACCCGGCCCCAATCCTAACCCGTACGCTAACACTAACCCGCTCCCTCATACATAAGCTCCCCCTAAAGCGTTGTCGTACCCTCACCTGTACCCTAAACCGTCCCCGTCCCCTAACCCTAACCGTAGCCCGAACCCTAAGCCTAACCCTTGCCCGAAGCCTGACCCTCAGCCGTCCCCTAGTCCTAAACCGTACGCTAACACTAACACGCACCCTCACACGTACGCTCCCCCGAAAGCGTTGTCGTACCCTCACCTGGACCCTAAACCGTCCCCGTCCCCTAACCCTAACCCTAGCCCGAACCCTAAGCCTAACCCTTGCCCGAAGCCTGACCCTCACCCGTCACCTAATCCTAACCCGTACGCTAACAATAACCCGCGCCCTCACACGTAAGCTCCCCCTAAAGCGTTGTCGTACCCTCACCTGGACCCTAAACCATCCCCGTCCCCTAACACTAACCCTAGCCCGAACCCTAAGCCTAACACTTGCCCGAAGCCTGACCCTCACCCGTCACCTAATCCTAACCCGTACGGTAACAATAACACGCGCCCTCACACGTACGCTCCCCCTAAACCGTTGTCGTACCCTCACCTGGACACTAAACCTTCCCCGTCCCCTAACCCTAACCCTAGCCCGAAACATAAGCCTAACACTTCCCCGAAGCCTGACACTCACCCGTCCCCTAATCTTAACCCGTACGGTAACACTAACCCGCGCCCTCACACGTACGCTCCCCCTAAAGCGTTGTCGTACCCTCACCTGGACCCCAAACCGTCCCCGTCCCCTAACCCTAACCCTAGCCCGAACCATAAGCCTAACCCTTCCCCGAAACCTGACCCTCAGCCGTCCCCTAATCCTAACCCGTACGCTAACACTAACCCGTGCCCTCACACATACGCTCCCCCTAAAGCGTTGTCGTACCCTCACCTGGACCCTACACCGTCCCCGTCCCCTAACCCTAACCCTAGCCCGAACCCTAACCCTAACCCCTCCCCGAAGCCTGACCTTCACATGTCCCCTAATCCTAACCCGTACGCTAACACTAACCCGCGCCCTCACACGTACGCTCCTCCTATAGCGTTGTCGTACCCTCACCTGGACCCTAAACCGTCCCCGTCCCCTAACCCTAACCCTAGCCCGAACCATAAGCCTAACACTTCCCCGAAGCCTGACACTCACCCGTACCCTAATCCTAACCCGTACGCTAACACTAACCCGCGCCCTCACACATACGCTCCCCCTAAAGCGTTGTCGTACCCTCACCTGGACCCTAAACCGTCCCCGTCCCCTAACCCTAACCCTAACCCTTCTCCAAAGCCTGACCCTCACCCGTCCCCTAATCCTAACCCTCTACGCTAACACTATCCCGCACCCTCACACGTACGCTCCCCCTAAAGCGTTGTCGTACCCTCACCTGGACCGTAAACCGTCCCCGTCCCCTAAACCTAACCCTAGCCCGAACCCTAAGCCTAACCCTTAGCCAAAGCATGACCCTCACCCATTACCTAATCCTAACCCGTACGCTAACACTAACCTGCGCCCTCAGACGTACGCTCCCCCTAAAGCGTTGTCGTACCCTCACCTGGACCCTAAACCGTCCCCGTCCCCTAACCCTAACCATAGCCCGAACCCTAACCCTAACCCTTCCCCGAAGCCTGACCCTCACCCGACCCCTAATCCTAACCCGTACGCTAACACTAACCTGCGCCCTCACACGTACGCTCCCCCTAAAGCTTTGTCGTACACTCACCTGGACCCTAAACCGTCCCCGTCCCGTAACCCTAACCCTAGCCCAGACCCTAACCCTAACCCTTCCCCGAAGCCTGACCCTCACCCGTCCCCAATCCTAACCCGTACGCTAACACTAACCCACGCCCTCATACGTACGCTCCCCCTAAAGCGTTGTCGTACACTCACCTGGACCCTAAACCGTCCCCGTCCCCTAACCCTAACCCTAGCACGAACCCTAAGCCTAACACTTCCCCGAAGCCTGACCCTCACCCGTCCCCTAATCCTAACCCGTACACTAACACTAACTCACGCCCTCACACGTACGCTCCCCCTAAAGCGTTGTCGTACCCTCACCTGGACCCTAAACCGTCCCCGTCCCCTAACCCTAACCCTAGCCCGAACCCTAAGCGTAACCCTTCCCCGAAGCATGACCCTCACCCGTCCCCTAATCCTAACCCGTACGCTAACACTAACCTGCGCCCTCACACGAACGCTTCCACTAAAGCGTTCTCGTACACTCACCTGAACCCTAAACCGTCCCTGTCCCCTAACCCTAACCTAGCCCGAACCCTAAGCCTAACCCTTCCCCGAAGCATGACACTCACCCGTCCCCTAATCCTAACCCGTACGCTAACACTAACCTGCGCCCTCACACGTACGCTCCCCCTATAGCGTTGTCGTACCCTAACCTGGACCCTAAACCGTCCCCATCCCCTAACCCTAACCCTAGCCCGAACCCTAACCCTAACCCTTCCCCGAAGCCTAACACTCAACCGTCCCCTAATCCTAACCCGTACGCTAACACTAACCCGCGCCCTCACACGTACGCTCCCCCAAAGCGTTGTTGTACCCTCAACTGGACCCTAAACCGTCCCCGTCCCCTAACCCTAACCCTAGCCCGAACCCTAACCCTAACCCTTCCCCGAAGCCTGACCCTCACCCGTCCCCAATCCTAACCCGTACGCTAACACTAACCCACGCCCTCATACGTAAGCTCCCCCTAAAGCGTTGTCGTACACTCACCTGGACCCTAAACCGTCCCCGTCCCCTAACCCTAACCCTAGCCTGAACCCTAAGCCTAACCCTTGCCCGAAGCCTGACCCTCACCCGTCCCCTAATCCTAACCCGTGCGCTAACAATAACCCACGCCCTCACACATACGCTCCCCCTAAAGCGTTGTCGTACCCTCACCTGGACCCTAAACCGTCCCCGTCCCCTAACCCTAACCCTAGCCCGAACCCCTACCCTAACACTTCCCCGAAGCCTGACCCTCACCCGTCCCCTAATCCTAACCCATACGCTAACACTAACCCGTGCCCTCATACGTACGCTACCCCTAAAGCGTTGTCGTACCCTCACCTGGACCCTAAACCGTCTCCGTCCCCTAACCCTAACCCTAGTCCGAACCCTAAGCCTAACACTTCCCCGAAGCCTGACCCTCACCCGTCCCCTAATCCTAACCCGTACGCTAACACTAACCCGCGCCCTCACACGTACGCTCCCCCTAAAGCGTTGTCGTACCCTCACCTGGACCCTAAACCGTCCCCGTCCCCTAACCCTAACCCTAGCCCGAACCCTAAGCATAACCCTTCCCCGAAGCATGACCCTCACCCGTCCGCTTATCCTAACCCGTACGCTAACACTAACCTCCGCCCTCACACGAACGCTTCCACTAAAGCGTTGTCGTACACTCACCTGAACCCTAAACCGTCCCTGTCCCCTAACCCTAACCCTAGCCCGAACCCTAAGCCTAACCCTTCCCCGAAGCATGACACTCACCCGTCCCCTAATCCTAACCCGTACGCTAACACTAACCTGCGCCCTCACACGTACGCTCCCCCTAAAGCGTTGTCGTACCCTCACCTGGACCCTGAACCCTCCCCGTCCCCTAACCCTAACCCTAACCCGAACCCTAACCCTAACCCTTCCCCGAAGCCTAACACTCAACCGTCCCCTAATCCTAACCCGTACGCTAACACTAACCCGCGCCTTCACACGTACGCTCCCCCAAAGCGTTGTTGTACCCTCAACTGGACCCTAAACCGTCACCGTCCCCTAACCCTAACCCTAGCACGAACCCTAACCCTAAACCTTCCCCGAAGCCTGACCCTCACCCGTCCCCTAATCCTAACCCGTACGCTAACACTAACCTGCGCCCTCACACGTACGCTCCCCCTAAAGCGTTGTCGTACCCTCACCTGGACCCTAAACCGTCCCCGTCCCCTAACCCTAACCCTAGCCCGAACCCTAACCTTAACCCTTCCCCGAAGCCTGACCCTCACCCGTCCCCTAATCCTAACCCGTACGCTAACACTATCCCGCGCCCTCACACGTACGCTGCCCCTAAAGCATTGTCGTACCCTCACCTGGACCCTAAACCGTCCCCGTCCCCTAACCCTAACCCTAGCCCGAACCCTAACCCTAACCCTTCCCCGAAGCCTGACACTCACCCGTCCCCTAATCCTAACCCGCACGCTAACACTAACCCGCGCCCTCACACGTCTGCTCCCCCTAAAGCGTTGTCGTACCCTCACCTGGACCCTAAACCGTCCCCGTCCCCTAACCCTAACCCTAGCCCGAACCATAAGCCTAACACTTCCCCGAAGCCTGACACTCACCCGTCCCCTAATCCTAACCCGTACGCTAACACTAAGCCGCGCTCTCACACGTACGCTCCCCCTAAAGCGTTGTCGTACCCTCACCTGGACCCCAAACCTTCCCCGTTCCCTAACCCTCACCCTAGCCCGAACCCTAACCCTAACACTTCCCCGAAGCCTGACCCTCACCCGTCCCCTATTCCTAACCCGTACGCTAACACTAACCCGCGCCCTCACACGTACGCTCCTCCTAAAGCGTTGTCGTACCCTCACCTGGACCCTAAACCGTCCCCGTCCCCTAACCCTAACCCTAGCCCGAACCCTAAGCCTAACCCTTCCCCGAAGCCTGACACTCACCCGTCCCCTAATCCTAACCCATACGCTAACACTAACCTGCGCCCTCACACGTACGCTCCCCCTAAAGCGTTGTCGTACCCTCACCTGGACCCTAAAACGTCCCCGTCCCCTAACCCTAACCCTAGCCCGAACCCTAACCCTAACCCTTCCCCGAAGCCTGACCCTCATCCGTCCCCTAATCCTAACCCGTACGCTAACACTAACCCGCGCCCTCACACGTACGCTCCCCCAAAGCATTGTCGTACACTCACCTGGACCCTAAACCATCCCCGTCCCCTAACCCTAATCCTAGCCCGAACCCTAAGCCTAACACTTCCCTGAAGCCTGACCCTCAGCCGTCCCCTAATCCTAACCCGTACGCTAACACTAACCCGCGCCCTCACACATACACTCCCCCTAAAGCGTTGTCGTACCCTCACCTGGACCCTAAACCGTCCCTGTCACCTAACCCTAACCCTAGCCCGAACCCTAACCCTAACACTTGCCCGAAGCCTGACCCTCACCCGTCCCCTAATCCTAACCCGTATGCTAACACTAACCCGTGCCCTCACACGTACGCTCCCCCTAAAGCGTTGTCGTACCCTCACCTGGACCCTAAACCGTCCCCGTCCCCTAACCCTGACCCTAGACCGAACCCTAAGCCTAAAACTTCCCCGAAGCCTGACCCTCACCCGTCCCCTAATCCTAACCCGTACGCTAACACTAACCTGCGCCCTCACACGTACGCTCCCCCTAAAGCGTTGTCGTACCCTCACCTGGACCCTAAACCGTACCCGTCCCCTAACCCTAACCCTAGCCCGAACCCTAACCCTAACCCTTCCCCGAAGCCTGACCCTCACCCGTCCCCTAATCCTAACCCGTACGCTAACACTAACCCGCGCCCTCACACGTACGATCCCCCTAAAGCGTTGTCGTACCCTCACCTGTACCCTAAACCGTCCCCGTCTCCTAACCCTAACCCTAGCCCGAACCCTAACCCTAACACTTCCCCGAAGCCTGACCCTCACCCGTCCCCTAATCCTAACCCGTACGCTAACAGTAACCTGCGCCCTCACACGTACGCTGCCCCTAAAGCGTTCTTGTACCTTCACCTGGACCCCAAACCGTCCCCTTCCCCTAACCCTAACCCTAGCCCGAAACATAAGCCTAACACGTCCCCGAAGCCTGACCCTCACCCGTCCCCTAATCCTAACCCGTTCGCTAAAACTAACCCGCGCCCTCACACGTGCGCTCCCCCTAAAGCATTGTCGTACCCTCACCTGGACCCTAAACCGTCCCCGTCCCCTAACCCTAACCCTAGCCCGAACCCTAACCCTAACACTTCCCTGAAGCCTGACCCTCACCCGTCCGCTAATCTTAACCCGTACGCTAACACTAACCCGCGCCCTCACACGTACACTGCCCCTAAAGCGTTGTCGTACCCTCACCTGGACCCTAAACCGTCCCCGTCCCCTAACCCTAACCCTAGCCCGAACCATAAGCCTAACACTTCCCCAAAGCCTGACACTCACCCATCCCCTAATCCTAACCCGTACGCTAACACTAACCTGCGCCCTCACACGTACGCTCCCCCTAAAGCGTTGTCGTACCCTCACCTGGACCCCAAACCGTCCCCGTCCCCTAACCCTAACCCTAGCCCGAACCCTAAGCCTAACCCTTGCCCGAAGCCTGACCCTCACCCGTCCCCTAATCCTAACCCGTACGCTAACACTAACCCGCGCCCTCACACGTGCGCTCCCCATAAAGCGTTGTCGTACCCTCACCTGGACCCTAAACCGTCTCCGTCCCCTAACCCTAACCCTAGCCCGAACCCTAACCCTAACCCTTCCACGAAGCCTGACCCTCACCCGTCCCCTAATCCTAACCCGTACGCTAACACTAACCCGCGCCCTTACACGTACGCTCCCCCTAAAGCGTTGTCGTACCCTCACCTGGACCCTAAACCGTGCCCGTCCCCTAACCCTAACCCTAGCCCGAACCATAAGCCTAACACTTCCCCGAAGCCTGACACTCACCCGTCCCCTAATCCTAACCCGTACTCTAACACTAACCCGCGCCCTCACACATACACTCCCCCTAAAGCGTTGTCGTACCCTCACATGGACCCTAAACCGTCCCCGTCCCCTAACCCTAACCGTAGCCCGAACCCTAAGCCTAACCCTTGCCCGAAGCCTGACCCTCAGCCGTCCCCTAGTCCTAAACCGTACGCTAACACTAACACGCACCCTCACACGTACGCTCCCCCGAAAGCGTTGTCGTACCCTCACCTGGACCCTAAACCGTCCCCGTCCCCTAACCCTAACCCTAGCCCGAACCCTAAGCCTAACCCTTGCCCGAAGCCTGACCCTCACCCGTCACCTAATCCTAACCCGTACGCTAACAATAACCCGCGCCCTCACACGTAAGCTCCCCCTAAAGCGTTGTCGTACCCTCACCTGGACCCTAAACCATCCCCGTCCCCTAACCCTAACCCTAGCCCGAACCCTAAGCCTAACACTTGCCCGAAGCCTGACCCTCACCCGTCACCTAATCCTAACCCGTACGGTAACAATAACACGCGCCCTCACACGTACGCTCCCCCTAAAGCGTTGTCGTACCCTCACCTGGACACTAAACCTTCCCCGTCCCCTAACCCTAACCCTAGCCCGAAACATAAGCCTAACACTTCCCCGAAGCCTGACACTCACCCGTCCCCTAATCTTAACCCGTACGGTAACACTAACCCGCGCCCTCACACGTACGCTCCCCCTAAAGCGTTGTCGTACCCTCACCTGGACCCCAAACCGTCCCCGTCCCCTAACCCTAACCCTAGCCCGAACCATAAGCCTAACCCTTCCCCGAAACCTGACCCTCAGCCGTCCCCTAATCCTAACCCGTACGCTAACACTAACCCGTGCCCTCACACATACGCTCCCCCTAAAGCGTTGTCGTACCCTCACCTGGACCCTACACCGTCCCCGTCCCCTAACCCTAACCCTAGCCCGAACCCTAACCCTAACCCCTCCCCGAAGCCTGACCTTCACATGTCCCCTAATCCTAACCCGTACGCTAACACTAACCCGCGCCCTCACACGTACGCTCCTCCTATAGCGTTGTCGTACCCTCACCTGGACCCTAAACCGTCCCCGTCCCCTAACCCTAACCCTAGCCCGAACCATAAGCCTAACACTTCCCCGAAGCCTGACACTCACCCGTACCCTAATCCTAACCCGTACGCTAACACTAACCCGCGCCCTCACACATACGCTCCCCCTAAAGCGTTGTCGTACCCTCACCTGGACCCTAAACCGTCCCCGTCCCCTAACCCTAACCCTAGCCCGAACCCTAACCCTAACCCTTCACCAAAGCCTGACCCTCACCCGTCCCCTAATCCTAACCCGTACGCTAACACTATCCCGCGCCCTCACACGTACGCTCCCCCTAAAGCGTTGTCGTACCCTCACCTGGACCCTAAACCGTCACCGTCCCCTAACCCTAACCCTAGCCCGAACCATAAGCCTAACACTTCCCCGAAGCCTGACACTCACCCGTCCCCTAATCCTAACCCGTACGCTAACACTAACCCGCGCCCTCACACATACACTCCCCCTAAAGCGTTGTCGTACTCTCACATGGACCCTAAACCGTCCCCGTCCCCTAACCCTAACCCTAGCCCGAACCATAAGCCTAACACTTCCCCGAAGCCTGACACTCACCCGTCCCCTAATCCTAACCCGTACGCTAACACTAAGCCGTGCTCTCACACGTACGCTCCCCCTAAAGCGTTGTCCTACCCTCACCTGGACCCCAAACCGTCCCCGTCCCCTAACCCTAACCCTAGCCCGCACCCTAAGCCTAACCCTTCCCCGAAGCCTGACTCTCACCCGTGCCGTAATCCTAACCCGTACGCTAACACTAACCCGTTCCCTCACACGTACGCTCCCCCTAAAGCGTTGTCATACCCTCACCTGGACCCTAAACCGTCCCCGTCCCCTAACCCTAACCCTAACCCTTCTCCAAAGCCTGACCCTCACCCGTCCCCTAATCCTAACCCTCTACGCTAACACTATCCCGCACCCTCACACGTACGCTCCCCCTAAAGCGTTGTCGTACCCTCACCTGGACCGTAAACCGTCCCCGTCCCCTAACCCTAACCCTAGCCCGAACCCTAAGCCTAACCCTTAGCCAAAGCATGACCCTCACCCATTACCTAATCCTAACCCGTACGCTAACACTAACCTGCGCCCTCAGACGTACGCTCCCCCTAAAGCGTTGTCGTACCCTCACCTGGACCCTAAACCGTCCCCGTCCCCTAACCCTAACCATAGCCCGAACCCTAACCCTAACCCTTCCCCGAAGCCTGACCCTCACCCGACCCCTAATCCTAACCCGTACGCTAACACTAACCTGCGCCCTCACACGTACGCTCCCCCTAAAGCTTTGTCGTACACTCACCTGGACCCTAAACCGTCCCCGTCCCGTAACCCTAACCCTAGCCCGGACCCTAACCCTAACCCTTCCCCGAAGCCTGACCCTCACCCGTCCCCAATCCTAACCCGTACGCTAACACTAACCCACGCCCTCATACGTACGCTCCCCCTAAAGCGTTGTCGTACACTCACCTGGACCCTAAACCGTCCCCGTCCCCTAACCCTAACCCTAGCACGAACCCTAAGCCTAACACTTCCCCGAAGCCTGACCCTCACCCGTCCCCTAATCCTAACCCGTACACTAACACTAACTCACGCCCTCACACGTACGCCCCCCTAAAGCGTTGTCGTACCCTCACCTGGACCCTAAACCGTCCCCGTCCCCTAACCCTAACCCTAGCCCGAACCCTAAGCGTAACCCTTCCCCGAAGCATGACCCTCACCCGTCCCCTAATCCTAACCCGTACGCTAACACTAACCTGCGCCCTCACACGAACGCTTCCACTAAAGCGTTCTCGTACACTCACCTGAACCCTAAACCGTCCCTGTCCCCTAACCCTAACCTAGCCCGAACCCTAAGCCTAACCCTTCCCCGAAGCATGACACTCACCCGTCCCCTAATCCTAACCCGTACGCTAACAGTAACCTGCGCCCTCACACGTACGCTCCCCCTATAGCGTTGTCGTACCCTCACCTGGACCCTAAACCGTCCCCATCCCCTAACCCTAACCCTAGCCCGAACCCTAACCCTAACCCTTCCCCGAAGCCTAACACTCAACCGTCCCCTAATCCTAACCCGTACGCTAACACTAACCTGCGCCCTCACACGTACGCTCCCCCAAAGCGTTGTTGTACCCTCAACTGGACCCTAAACCGTCCCCGTCCCCTAACCCTAACCCTAGCCCGAACCCTAAGCATAACCCTTCCCCGAAGCATGACCCTCACCCGTCCGCTTATCCTAACCCGTACGCTAACACTAACCTCCGCCCTCACACGAACGCTTCCACTAAAGCGTTGTCGTACACTCACCTGAACCCTAAACCGTCCCTGTCCCCTAACCCTAACCCTAGCCCGAACCCTAAGCCTAACCCTTCCCCGAAGCATGACACTCACCCGTCCCCTAATCCTAACCCGTACGCTAACACTAACCTGCGCCCTCACACGTACGCTCCCCCTAAAGCGTTGTCGTACCCTCACCTGGACCCTGAACCCTCCCCGTCCCCTAACCCTAACCCTAGCCCGAACCCTAACCCTAACCCTTCCCCGAAGCCTAACACTCAACCGTCCCCTAATCCTAACCCGTACGCTAACACTAACCCGCGCCTTCACACGTACGCTCCCCCAAAGCGTTGTTGTACCCTCAACTGGACCCTAAACCGTCACCGTCCCCTAACCCTAACCCTAGCACGAACCCTAACCCTAAACCTTCCCCGAAGCCTGACCCTCACCCGTCCCCTAATCCTAACCCGTACGCTAACACTAACCTGCGCCCTCACACGTACGCTCCCCCTAAAGCGTTGTCGTACCCTCACCTGGACCCTAAACCGTCCCCGTCCCCTAACCCTAACCCTAGCCCGAACCCTAACCTTAACCCTTCCCCGAAGCCTGACCCTCACCCGTCCCCTAATCCTAACCCGTACGCTAACACTATCCCGCGCCCTCACACGTACGCTGCCCCTAAAGCATTGTCGTACCCTCACCTGGACCCTAAACCGTCCCCGTCCCCTAACCCTAACCCTAGCCCGAACCCTAACCCTAACCCTTCCCCGAAGCCTGACCCTCACCCGTCCCCTAATCCTAACCCGCACGCTAACACTAACCCGCGCCCTCACACGTCTGCTCCCCCTAAAGCGTTGTCGTACCCTCACCTGGACCCTAAACCGTCCCCGTCCCCTAACCCTAACCCTAGCCCGAACCATAAGCCTAACACTTCCCCGAAGCCTGACACTCACCCGTCCCCTAATCCTAACCCGTACGCTAACACTAAGCCGCGCTCTCACACGTACGCTCCCCCTAAAGCGTTGTCGTACCCTCACCTGGACCCCAAACCTTCCCCGTTCCCTAACCCTCACCCTAGCCCGAACCCTAACCCTAACACTTGCCCGAAGCCTGACCCTCACCCGTCCCCTATTCCTAACCCGTACGCTAACACTAACCCGCGCCCTCACACGTACGCTCCTCCTAAAGCGTTGTCGTACCCTCACCTGGACCCTAAACCGTCCCCGTCCCCTAACCCTAACCCTAGCCCGAACCCTAAGCCTAACCCTTCCCCGAAGCCTGACACTCACCCGTCCCCTAATCCTAACCCATACGCTAACACTAACCTGCGCCCTCACACGTACGCTCCCCCTAAAGCGTTGTCGTACCCTCACCTGGACCCTAAAACGTCCCCGTCCCCTAACCCTAACCCTAGCCCGAACCCTAACCCTAACCCTTCCCCGAAGCCTGACCCTCATCCGTCCCCTAATCCTAACCCGTACGCTAACACTAACCCGCGCCCTCACACGTACGCTCCCCCAAAGCATTGTCGTACACTCACCTGGACCCTAAACCGTCCCCGTCCCCTAACCCTAATCCTAGCCCGAACCCTAACCCTAACACTTCCCCGAAGCCTGACCCTCACCCGTCCCCTAATCCTAACCCGTACGCTAACAGTAACCTGCGCCCTCACACGTACGCTGCCCCTAAAGCGTTCTTGTACCTTCACCTGGACCCCAAACCGTCCCCTTCCCCTAACCCTAACCCTAGCCCGAAACATAAGCCTAACACGTCCCCGAAGCCTGACCCTCACCCGTCCCCTAATCCTAACCCGTTCGCTAAAACTAACCCGCGCCCTCACACGTGCGCTCCCCCTAAAGCATTGTCGTACCCTCACCTGGACCCTAAACCGTCCCCGTCCCCTAACCCTAACCCTAGCCCGAACCCTAACCCTAACACTTCCCTGAAGCCTGACCCTCACCCGTCCGCTAATCTTAACCCGTACGCTAACACTAACCCGCGCCCTCACACGTACACTGCCCCTAAAGCGTTGTCGTACCCTCACCTGGACCCTAAACCGTCCCCGTCCCCTAACCCTAACCCTAGCCCGAACCATAAGCCTAACACTTCCCCAAAGCCTGACACTCACCCGTCCCCTAATCCTAACCCGTACGCTAACACTAACCCGCGCCCTCACACGTACGCTCCCCCTAAAGCGTTGTCGTACCCTCACCTGGACCCCAAACCGTCCCCGTCCCCTAACCCTAACCCTAGCCCGAACCCTAAGCCTAACCCTTGCCCGAAGCCTGACCCTCACCCGTCCCCTAATCCTAACCCGTACGCTAACACTAACCCGCGCCCTCACACGTGCGCTCCCCATAAAGCGTTGTCGTACCCTCACCTGGACCCTAAACCGTCTCCGTCCCCTAACCCTAACCCTAGCCCGAACCCTAACCCTAACCCTTCCACGAAGCCTGACCCTCACCCGTCCCCTAATCCTAACCCGTACGCTAACACTAACCCGCGCCCTCACACGTACGCTCCCCCTAAAGCGTTGTCGTACCCTCACCTGGACCCTAAACCGTGCCCGTCCCCTAACCCTAACCCTAGCCCGAACCATAAGCCTAACACTTCCCCGAAGCCTGACACTCAACCGTCCCCTAATCCTAACCCGTACTCTAACACTAACCCGCGCCCTCACACATACACTCCCCCTAAAGCGTTGTCGTACCCTCACATGGACCCTAAACCGTCCCCGTCCCCTAAACCTAACCCTAGCCCGAAACCTAACCCTAACACTTGCCCGAAGCCTGACCCTCACCCGTCCCCTAATCCTAACCCGTACGCTAACACTAAACCGCGCCCTCACACGTACGCTCCCCCTAAAGCGTTGTCGTACCCTCACCTGGACCCTAAACCGTCCCCGTCCCCTAACCCTAACCCTAGCCCGAACCCTAACCCTAACCCTTCCCCGTAGCATGACCCTCACCCGTCCCCTAATCCTAACCCGTACGCTAACACTAACCTGCGCCCTCACACGAACGCTTCCGCTAAAGCGTTGTCATACACTCACCTGAACCCTAAACCGTCCCTGTCCCCTAACCCTAACCCTAGCCCGAACCCTAAGCCTAACCCTTCCCCGAAGCATGACCCTCACTCGTCCCCTAATCCTAACCCGTACGCTAACACTAACACGCGCCCTCACACGTACGCTGCCGCTAAAACGTTGTCGTACTCTCACCTGGACCCTAAACCGTCCCCGTCCCCTAACCCTAACCCTAGCCCGAACCCTAACCCTAACCTTCCCCGAAGCCTGACCCTCACCCGTCCCCAATCCTAACCCGTACGCTAACACTAAACCACGCCCTCATACGTACGCTCCCCCTAAAGTGTTGTCGTACCCTCACCTTGACCCTAAACCGTCCCCGTCCCCTAACCCTAACCCTAGCCCGAACCCTAAGCCTAACCCTTGCCCGAAGCCTGACCCTCATCCGTCCCCTAATCCTAACCCGTACGCTAACACTAACCCGCGCCCTCACACATACACTCCCCCTAAAGCGTTGTCGTACCCTCACCTGGACCCTAAACCATCCCCGTCCCCTAACCCTAACCCTAGCCCGAACCTTAACCCTAACACTTGCCCGAAGCCTGACCCTCACCCGTCCCCTAATCTTAACATGTACGCTAACACTAACCCGCGCCCTCACACGTACGCTCCCCCTAAAGCGTTGTCGTACCCTCACCTGGACCCTAAACCGTCCCCGTCCCCTAACCCTAACCCTAGACCGAAACCTAAGCCTAACACTTCCCCGAAGCCTGACCCTCACCCGTCCCCTAATCCTAACCCGTACGCTAACACTAACCTGCGCCCTCACACGTACGCTCCCCCTAAAGCGTTGTCGTACCCTCACCTGGACCCTAAACCGTCCCCGTCCCCTAACCCTAACCCTAGCCCGAACCCTAACCCTAACCCTTCCCCGAAGCCTGACCCTCACCCGTCCCATAATCCTAACCCGTACGCTAACACTAACCCGCGCCCTCACACGTACGCTCCCCCTAAAGCGTTGTCGTACCCTCACCTGGACCCTAAACCATCCCCGTCTCCTAACCCTATCCCTAGCCCGAACCCTAACCCTAACCCTTCCCCGAAGCCTGACCCTCACCCGTCCCCTAATCCTAACCCGTACGCTAACACTAACCTGCGCCCTCACACGTACGCTGCCCCTAAAGCGTTGTCGTACCCTCACCTGGACCCCAAACCGTCCCCTTCCCCTAACCCTAACCCTAGCCCGAAACATAAGCCTAACTCTTCCCCGAAGCCTGACCCTCACCCGTCCCCTAATCCTAACCCGTACGCTAACACTAACCCGCGCCCTCACACGTGCGCTCCCCCTAAAGCGTTGTCGTACCCTCACCTGGACCCTAAACCGTCCCCGTCCCCTAACCCTAACCCTAGCCCGAACCCTAACCCTAACCCTTCCCTGAAGCCTGACCCTCACCCGTCCGCTAATCCTAACCCGTACGCTAACACTAACCCGCGCCCTCACACGTACACTGCCCCTAAAGCATTGTCGTACCCTCACCTGGACCCTAAACCGTCCCCGTCCCCTAACCCTAACCCTAGCCCGAACCATAAGCCTAACCCTAACCCTAACCCTAACCCTAACCCTAACCCTAACCGAACCTTAAGCCTAACACTTGCCCGAAGCCTGACCCTCACCGTCCCCTAATCCTAACCCGTACGCTAACACTAACCCGCGCCCTCACACGTACGCTCCCCCTAAAGCGTTGTCGTACCCTCACCTGGACCCTAAACCGTCCCCGTCCCCTAACCCTAACCCTAGCCCGAAACATAAGCCTAACCCTTCCCCGAAGCCTGACCCTCACCCGTCCCCTAATCCTAACCCGTACGCTAACACTAACCTGCGCCCTCACACGAACGCTTCCGCTAAAGCGTTGTCATACACTCACCTGAACCCTAAACCGTCCCTGTCCCCTAACCCTAACCCTAGCCCGAACCCTAAGCCTAACACTTTCCCGAAGCATGACCCTCACTCGTCCCCTAATCCTAACCCGTACGCTAACACTAACACGCACCCTCACACGTACGCTGCCCCTAAAGCGTTGTCGTACCCTCACCTGGACCCTAAACCGTCCCCGTCCCCTAACCCTAACCCTAGCCCGAACCATAAGCCTAACACTTCCCCGAAGCCTGACACTCACCCGTCCCCTAATCCTAACCCTTACGCTAACACTAACCCGCGCCCTCACACGTGCGCTCCCCCTAAAGCGTTGTCGTACCCTCACCTTGACCCTAAACCGTCCCCGTCCCCTAACCCTAACCCTAGCCCGAACCCTAACCCTAACTCTTCCCCGAAGCCTGACCCTCACCCGTCCCCTAATCCTAACCCGTACGCTAACACTAACCCGCGCCCTCACACTTATGCTCCCCCTAAAGCGTTGTCGTACCCTCACCTGGACCCTAAACCGTCCCCGTCCCCGTCCCCTAACCCTAGCCCGAACCATAAACCTAACACTTCCCCGAAGCCTGACACTCACCCGTCCCCTAATCCTAACCCGTACGCTAACACTAACCCGCGCCCTCACACATACGCTCCCCCTAAAGCGTTGTCGTAGCCTCACATCGACCCTAAACCATCCCCGTCCCCTAAACCTAACCCTAGCCCGAAACCTAACCCTAACACTTGCCCGAAGCCTGACCCTCACCCGTCCCCTAATCCTAAACCGTACGCTAACACTAACCCGCGCCCTCACACGTACGCTCCCCCTAAAGCGTTGTCTTACCCTCACCTGGACCCTAAACCGTCCCCGTCCCCTAACCCTAACCCTAGACCGAACCCTAAGCGTAACCCTTCCCCGAAGCATGACCCTCACCCGTCCCCTAATCCTAACCCGTACGCTAACACTAACCTGTGCCCTCACACAAACGCTTCCACTAAAGCGTTGTCGTACACTCACCTGAACCCTAAACCGTCCCCGTCCCCTAACCCTAACCCTAGCCCGAACCCTAACCCTAACACTTCCCTGAAGCCTGACCCTCACCCGTCCGCTAATCTTAACCCGTACGCTAACACTAACCCGCGCCCTCACACGTACACTGCCCCTAAAGCGTTGTCGTACCCTCACCTGGACCCTAAACCGTCCCCGTCCCCTAACCCTAACCCTAGCCCGAACCATAAGCCTAACATTTCCCCAAAGCCTGACACTCACCCGTCCCCTAATCCTAACCCGTACGCTAACACTAACCCGCGCCCTCACACGTACGCTCCCCCTAAAGCGTTGTCGTACCCTCACCTGGACCCCAAACCGTCCCCGTCCCCTAACCCTAACCCTAGCCCGAACCCTAAGCCTAACCCTTGCCCGAAGCCTGACCCTCACCCGTCCCCTAATCCTAACCCGTACGCTAACACTAACCCGCGCCCTCACACGTGCGCTCCCCATAAAGCGTTGTCGTACCCTCACCTGGACCCTAAACCGTCTCCGTCCCCTAACCCTAACCCTAGCCCGAACCCTAACCCTAACCCTTCCACGAAGCCTGACCCTCACCCGTCCCCTAATCCTAACCCGTACGCTAACACTAACCCGCGCCCTCACACGTACGCTCCCCCTAAAGCGTTGTCGTACCCTCACATGGACCCTAAACCGTCCCCGTCCCCTAAACCTAACCCTAGCCCGAAACCTAACCCTAACACTTGCCCGAAGCCTGACCCTCACCCGTCCCCTAATCCTAACCCGTACGCTAACACTAAACCGCGCCCTCACACGTACGCTCCCCCTAAAGCGTTGTCGTACCCTCACCTGGACCCTAAACCGTCCCCGTCCCCTAACCCTAACCCTAGCCCGAACCCTAACCCTAACCCTTCCCCGTAGCATGACCCTCACCCGTCCCCTAATCCTAACCCGTACGCTAACACTAACCTGCGCCCTCACACGAACGCTTCCGCTAAAGCGTTGTCATACACTCACCTGAACCCTAAACCGTCCCTGTCCCCTAACCCTAACCCTAGCCCGAACCCTAAGCCTAACCCTTCCCCGAAGCATGACCCTCACTCGTCCCCTAATCCTAACCCGTACGCTAACACTAACACGCGCCCTCACACGTACGCTGCCGCTAAAACGTTGTCGTACTCTCACCTGGACCCTAAACCGTCCCCGTCCCCTAACCCTAACCCTAGCCCGAACCCTAACCCTAACCTTCCCCGAAGCCTGACCCTCACCCGTCCCCAATCCTAACCCGTACGCTAACACTAAACCACGCCCTCATACGTACGCTCCCCCTAAAGTGTTGTCGTACCCTCACCTTGACCCTAAACCGTCCCCGTCCCCTAACCCTAACCCTAGCCCGAACCCTAAGCCTAACCCTTGCCCGAAGCCTGACCCTCATCCGTCCCCTAATCCTAACCCGTACGCTAACACTAACCCGCGCCCTCACACATACACTCCCCCTAAAGCGTTGTCGTACCCTCACCTGGACCCTAAACCATCCCCGTCCCCTAACCCTAACCCTAGCCCGAACCTTAACCCTAACACTTGCCCGAAGCCTGACCCTCACCCGTCCCCTAATCTTAACATGTACGCTAACACTAACCCGCGCCCTCACACGTACGCTCCCCCTAAAGCGTTGTCGTACCCTCACCTGGACCCTAAACCGTCCCCGTCCCCTAACCCTAACCCTAGACCGAAACCTAAGCCTAACACTTCCCCGAAGCCTGACCCTCACCCGTCCCCTAATCCTAACCCGTACGCTAACACTAACCTGCGCCCTCACACGTACGCTCCCCCTAAAGCGTTGTCGTACCCTCACCTGGACCCTAAACCGTCCCCGTCCCCTAACCCTAACCCTAGCCCGAACCCTAACCCTAACCCTTCCCCGAAGCCTGACCCTCACCCGTCCCATAATCCTAACCCGTACGCTAACACTAACCCGCGCCCTCACACGTACGCTCCCCCTAAAGCGTTGTCGTACCCTCACCTGGACCCTAAACCATCCCCGTCTCCTAACCCTATCCCTAGCCCGAACCCTAACCCTAACCCTTCCCCGAAGCCTGACCCTCACCCGTCCCCTAATCCTAACCCGTACGCTAACACTAACCTGCGCCCTCACACGTACGCTGCCCCTAAAGCGTTGTCGTACCCTCACCTGGACCCCAAACCGTCCCCTTCCCCTAACCCTAACCCTAGCCCGAAACATAAGCCTAACTCTTCCCCGAAGCCTGACCCTCACCCGTCCCCTAATCCTAACCCGTACGCTAACACTAACCCGCGCCCTCACACGTGCGCTCCCCCTAAAGCGTTGTCGTACCCTCACCTGGACCCTAAACCGTCCCCGTCCCCTAACCCTAACCCTAGCCCGAACCCTAACCCTAACCCTTCCCTGAAGCCTGACCCTCACCCGTCCGCTAATCCTAACCCGTACGCTAACACTAACCCGCGCCCTCACACGTACACTGCCCCTAAAGCGTTGTCGTACCCTCACCTGGACCCTAAACCGTCCCCGTCCCCTAACCCTAACCCTAGCCCGAACCATAAGCCTAACCCTAACCCTAACCCTAACCCTAACCCTAACCCTAACCGAACCTTAAGCCTAACACTTGCCCGAAGCCTGACCCTCACCGTCCCCTAATCCTAACCCGTACGCTAACACTAACCCGCGCCCTCACACGTACGCTCCCCCTAAAGCGTTGTCGTACCCTCACCTGGACCCTAAACCGTCCCCGTCCCCTAACCCTAACCCTAGCCCGAAACATAAGCCTAACCCTTCCCCGAAGCCTGACCCTCACCCGTCCCCTAATCCTAACCCGTACGCTAACACTAACCTGCGCCCTCACACGAACGCTTCCGCTAAAGCGTTGTCATACACTCACCTGAACCCTAAACCGTCCCTGTCCCCTAACCCTAACCCTAGCCCGAACCCTAAGCCTAACACTTTCCCGAAGCATGACCCTCACTCGTCCCCTAATCCTAACCCGTACGCTAACACTAACACGCACCCTCACACGTACGCTGCCCCTAAAGCGTTGTCGTACCCTCACCTGGACCCTAAACCGTCCCCGTCCCCTAACCCTAACCCTAGCCCGAACCATAAGCCTAACACTTCCCCGAAGCCTGACACTCACCCGTCCCCTAATCCTAACCCTTACGCTAACACTAACCCGCGCCCTCACACGTGCGCTCCCCCTAAAGCGTTGTCGTACCCTCACCTTGACCCTAAACCGTCCCCGTCCCCTAACCCTAACCCTAGCCCGAACCCTAACCCTAACTCTTCCCCGAAGCCTGACCCTCACCCGTCCCCTAATCCTAACCCGTACGCTAACACTAACCCGCGCCCTCACACTTATGCTCCCCCTAAAGCGTTGTCGTACCCTCACCTGGACCCTAAACCGTCCCCGTCCCCGTCCCCTAACCCTAGCCCGAACCATAAACCTAACACTTCCCCGAAGCCTGACACTCACCCGTCCCCTAATCCTAACCCGTACGCTAACACTAACCCGCGCCCTCACACATACGCTCCCCCTAAAGCGTTGTCGTAGCCTCACATCGACCCTAAACCATCCCCGTCCCCTAAACCTAACCCTAGCCCGAAACCTAACCCTAACACTTGCCCGAAGCCTGACCCTCACCCGTCCCCTAATCCTAAACCGTACGCTAACACTAACCCGCGCCCTCAAACGTACGCTCCCCCTAAAGCGTTGTCTTACCCTCACCTGGACCCTAAACCGTCCCCGTCCCCTAACCCTAACCCTAGACCGAACCCTAAGCGTAACCCTTCCCCGAAGCATGACCCTCACCCGTCCCCTAATCCTAACCCGTACGCTAACACTAACCTGTGCCCTCACACGAACGCTTCCACTAAAGCGTTGTCGTACACTCACCTGAACCCTAAACCGTCCCTGTCCCCTAACCCTAACCCTAGCCCGAACCCTAAGCCTAACCCTTCCCCGAAGCATGACACTCACCCGTCCCCTAATCCTAACCCGTACGCTAACACTAACCTGCGCCCTCACACGTGCGCTCCCCCTAAAGCGTTGTCGTACCCTCACCTGGACCCTGAACCGTCCCCGTCCCCTAACCCTAACCCTAGCCCGAATCCTAACCCTAACCCTTCCCCGAAGCCTAACACTCAACCGTCCCCTAATCCTAAACCGTACGCTAACACTAACCCGCGCCCTCACACGTACGCTCTCCCAAAGCGTTGTCGTACCCTCACCTGGACCCCAAACCGTCCCCATCCCCTAACCCTAACCCTAGCCCGAACCATAAGCCTAACACTTCCCCGAAGCCTGACACTCACCCGTCCCCTAATCCTAACCCGTACGCTAACACTAACCCGCGCCCTCACACATACACTCCCCCTAAAGCGTTGTCGTACTCTCACATGGACCCTAAACCGTCCCCGTCCCCTAACCCTAACCCTAGCCCGAACCATAAGCCTAACACTTCCCCGAAGCCTGACACTCACCCGTCCCCTAATCCTAACCCGTACGCTAACACTAAGCCGTGCTCTCACACGTACGCTCCCCCTAAAGCGTTGTCCTACCCTCACCTGGACCCCAAACCGTCCCCGTCCCCTAACCCTAACCCTAGCCCGCACCCTAAGCCTAACCCTTCCCCGAAGCCTGACTCTCACCCGTGCCGTAATCCTAACCCGTACGCTAACACTAACCCGTTCCCTCACACGTACGCTCCCCCTAAAGCGTTGTCATACCCTCACCTGGACCCTAAACCGTCCCCGTCCCCTAACCCTAACCCTAACCCTTCTCCAAAGCCTGACCCTCACCCGTCCCCTAATCCTAACCCTCTACGCTAACACTATCCCGCACCCTCACACGTACGCTCCCCCTAAAGCGTTGTCGTACCCTCACCTGGACCGTAAACCGTCCCCGTCCCCTAACCCTAACCCTAGCCCGAACCCTAAGCCTAACCCTTAGCCAAAGCATGACCCTCACCCATTACCTAATCCTAACCCGTACGCTAACACTAACCTGCGCCCTCAGACGTACGCTCCCCCTAAAGCGTTGTCGTACCCTCACCTGGACCCTAAACCGTCCCCGTCCCCTAACCCTAACCATAGCCCGAACCCTAACCCTAACCCTTCCCCGAAGCCTGACCCTCACCCGACCCCTAATCCTAACCCGTACGCTAACACTAACCTGCGCCCTCACACGTACGCTCCCCCTAAAGCTTTGTCGTACACTCACCTGGACCCTAAACCGTCCCCGTCCCGTAACCCTAACCCTAGCCCGGACCCTAACCCTAACCCTTCCCCGAAGCCTGACCCTCACCCGTCCCCAATCCTAACCCGTACGCTAACACTAACCCACGCCCTCATACGTACGCTCCCCCTAAAGCGTTGTCGTACACTCACCTGGACCCTAAACCGTCCCCGTCCCCTAACCCTAACCCTAGCACGAACCCTAAGCCTAACACTTCCCCGAAGCCTGACCCTCACCCGTCCCCTAATCCTAACCCGTACACTAACACTAACTCACGCCCTCACACGTACGCTCCCCCTAAAGCGTTGTCGTACCCTCACCTGGACCCTAAACCGTCCCCGTCCCCTAACCCTAACCCTAGCCCGAACCCTAAGCGTAACCCTTCCCCGAAGCATGACCCTCACCCGTCCCCTAATCCTAACCCGTACGCTAACACTAACCTGCGCCCTCACACGAACGCTTCCACTAAAGCGTTCTCGTACACTCACCTGAACCCTAAACCGTCCCTGTCCCCTAACCCTAACCTAGCCCGAACCCTAAGCCTAACCCTTCCCCGAAGCATGACACTCACCCGTCCCCTAATCCTAACCCGTACGCTAACACTAACCTGCGCCCTCACACGTACGCTCCCCCTATAGCGTTGTCGTACCCTCACCTGGACCCTAAACCGTCCCCATCCCCTAACCCTAACCCTAGCCCGAACCCTAACCCTAACCCTTCCCCGAAGCCTAACACTCAACCGTCCCCTAATCCTAACCCGTACGCTAACACTAACCCGCGCCCTCACACGTACGCTCCCCCAAAGCGTTGTTGTACCCTCAACTGGACCCTAAACCGTCCCCGTCCCCTAACCCTAACCCTAGCCCGAACCCTAACCCTAACCCTTCCCCGAAGCCTGACCCTCACCCGTCCCCAATCCTAACCCGTACGCTAACACTAACACACGCCCTCATACGTAAGCTCCCCCTAAAGCGTTGTCGTACACTCACCTGGACCCTAAACCGTCCCCGTCCCCTAACCCTAACCCTAGCCTGAACCCTAAGCCTAACCCTTGCCCGAAGCCTGACCCTCACCCGTCCCCTAATCCTAACCCGTGCGCTAACAATAACCCACGCCCTCACACATACGCTCCCCCTAAAGCGTTGTCGTACCCTCACCTGGACCCTAAACCGTCCCCGTCCCCTAACCCTAACCCTAGCCCGAACCCCTACCCTAACACTTCCCCGAAGCCTGACCCTCACCCGTCCCCTAATCCTAACCCATACGCTAACACTAACCCGTGCCCTCATACGTACGCTACCCCTAAAGCGTTGTCGTACCCTCACCTGGACCCTAAACCGTCTCCGTCCCCTAACCCTAACCCTAGTCCGAACCCTAAGCCTAACACTTCCCCGAAGCCTGACCCTCACCCGTCCCCTAATCCTAACCCGTACGCTAACACTAACCCGCGCCCTCACACGTACGCTCCCCCTAAAGCGTTGTCGTACCCTCACCTGGACCCTAAACCGTCCCCGTCCCCTAACCCTAACCCTAGCCCGAACCCTAAGCATAACCCTTCCCCGAAGCATGACCCTCACCCGTCCGCTTATCCTAACCCGTACGCTAACACTAACCTCCGCCCTCACACGAACGCTTCCACTAAAGCGTTGTCGTACACTCACCTGAACCCTAAACCGTCCCAGTCCCCTAACCCTAACCCTAGCCCGAACCCTAAGCCTAACCCTTCCCCGAAGCATGACACTCACCCGTCCCCTAATCCTAACCCGTACGCTAACACTAACCTGCGCCCTCACACGTACGCTCCCCCTAAAGCGTTGTCGTACCCTCACCTGGACCCTGAACCCTCCCCGTCCCCTAACCCTAACCCTAGCCCGAACCCTAACCCTAACCCTTCCCCGAAGCCTAACACTCAACCGTCCCCTAATTCTAACCCGTACGCTAACACTAACCCGCGCCTTCACACGTACGCTCCCCCAAAGCGTTGTTGTACCCTCACCTGGACCCTAAACCGTCACCGTCCCCTAACCCTAACCCTAGCACGAACCCTAACCCTAAACCTTCCCCGAAGCCTGACCCTCACCCGTCCCCTAATCCTAACCCGTACGCTAACACTAACCTGCGCCCTCACACGTACGCTCCCCCTAAAGCGTTGTCGTACCCTCACCTGGACCCTAAACCGTCCCCGTCCCCTAACCCTAACCCTAGCCCGAACCCTAACCTTAACCCTTCCCCGAAGCCTGACCCTCACCCGTCCCCTAATGCTAACCCGTACGCTAACACTATCCCGCGCCCTCACACGTACGCTGCCCCTAAAGCATTGTCGTACCCTCACCTGGACCCTAAACCGTCCCCGTCCCCTAACCCTAACCCTAGCCCGAACCCTAACCCTAACCCTTCCCCGAAGCCTGACCCTCACCCGTCCCCTAATGCTAACCCGCACGCTAACACTAACCCGCGCCCTCACACGTCTGCTCCCCCTAAAGCGTTGTCGTACCCTCACCTGGACCCTAAACCGTCCCCGTCCCCTAACCCTAACCCTAGCCCGAACCATAAGCCTAACACTTCCCCGAAGCCTGACACTCACCCGTCCCCTAATCCTAACCCGTACGCTAACACTAAGCCGCGCTCTCACACGTACGCTCCCCCTAAAGCGTTGTCGTACCCTCACCTGGACCCCAAACCTTCCCCGTTCCCTAACCCTCACCCTAGCCCGAACCCTAACCCTAACACTTGCCCGAAGCCTGACCCTCACCCGTCCCCTATTCCTAACCCGTACGCTAACACTAACCCGCGCCCTCACACGTACGCTCCTCCTAAAGCGTTGTCGTACCCTCACCTGGACCCTAAACCGTCCCCGTCCCCTAACCCTAACCCTAGCCCGAACCCTAAGCCTAACCCTTCCCCGAAGCCTGACACTCACCCGTCCCCTAATCCTAACCTATACGCTAACACTAACCTGCGCCCTCACACGTACGCTCCCCCTAAAGCGTTGTCGTACCCTCACCTGGACCCTAAAACGTCCCCGTCCCCTAACCCTAACCCTAGCCCGAACCCTAACCCTAACCCTTCCCCGAAGCCTGACCCTCATCCGTCCCCTAATCCTAACCCGTACGCTAACACTAACCCGCGCCCTCACACGTACGCTCCCCCAAAGCATTGTCGTACACTCACCTGGACCCTAAACCGTCCCCGTCCCCTAACCCTAATCCTAGCCCGAACCCTAAGCCTAACACTTCCCTGAAGCCTGACCCTCAGCCGTCCCCTAATCCTAACCCGTACGCTAACACTAACCCGCGCCCTCACACATACACTCCCCCTAAAGCGTTGTCGTACCCTCACCTGGACCCTAAACCGTCCCTGTCACCTAACCCTAACCCTAGCCCGAACCCTAACCCTAACACTTGCCCGAAGCCTGACCCTCACCCGTCCCCTAATCCTAACCCGTACGCTAACACTAACCCGTGCCCTCACACGTACGCTCCCCCTAAAGCGTTGTCGTACCCTCACCTGGACCCTAAACCGTCCCCGTCCCCTAACCCTGACCCTAGACCGAACCCTAAGCCTAAAACTTCCCCGAAGCCTGACCCTCACCCGTCCCCTAATCCTAACCCGTACGCTAACACTAACCTGCGCCCTCACACGTACGCTCCCCCTAAAGCGTTGTCGTACCCTCACCTGGACCCTAAACCGTACCCGTCCCCTAACCCTAACCCTAGCCCGAACCCTAACCCTAACCCTTCCCCGAAGCCTGACCCTCACCCGTCCCCTAATCCTAACCCGTACGCTAACACTAACCCGCGCCCTCACACGTACGATCCCCCTAAAGCGTTGTCGTACCCTCACCTGTACCCTAAACCGTCCCCGTCTCCTAACCCTAACCCTAGCCCGAACCCTAACCCTAACACTTCCCCGAAGCCTGACCCTCACCCGTCCCCTAATCCTAACCCGTACGCTAACAGTAACCTGCGCCCTCACACGTACGCTGCCCCTAAAGCGTTCTTGTACCTTCACCTGGACCCCAAACCGTCCCCTTCCCCTAACCCTAACCCTAGCCCGAAACATAAGCCTAACACGTCCCTGAAGCCTGACCCTCACCCGTCCCCTAATCCTAACCCGTTCGCTAACACTAACCCGCGCCCTCACACGTGCGCTCCCCCTAAAGCATTGTCGTACCCTCACCTGGACCCTAAACCGTCCCCGTCCCCTAACCCTAACCCTAGCCCGAACCCTAACCCTAACACTTCCCTGAAGCCTGACCCTCACCCGTCCGCTAATCTTAACCCGTACGCTAACACTAACCCGCGCCCTCACACGTACACTGCCCCTAAAGCGTTGTCGTACCCTCACCTGGACCCTAAACCGTCCCCGTCCCCTAACCCTAACCCTAGCCCGAACCATAAGCCTAACACTTCCCCAAAGCCTGACACTCACCCGTCCCCTAATCCTAACCCGTACGCTAACACTAACCCGCGCCCTCACACGTACGCTCCCCCTAAAGCGTTGTCGTACCCTCACCTGGACCCCAAACCGTCCCCGTCCCCTAACCCTAACCCTAGCCCGAACCCTAAGCCTAACCCTTGCCCGAAGCCTGACCCTCACCCGTCCCCTAATCCTAACCCGTACGCTAACACTAACCCGCGCCCTCACACGTGCGCTCCCCATAAAGCGTTGTCGTACCCTCACCTGGACCCTAAACCGTCTCCGTCCCCTAACCCTAACCCTAGCCCGAACCCTAACCCTAACCCTTCCACGAAGCCTGACCCTCACCCGTCCCCTAATCCTAACCCGTACGCTAACACTAACCCGCGCCCTCACACGTACGCTCCCCCTAAAGCGTTGTCGTACCCTCACCTGGACCCTAAACCGTGCCCGTCCCCTAACCCTAACCCTAGCCCGAACCATAAGCCTAACACTTCCCCGAAGCCTGACACTCACCCGTCCCCTAATCCTAACCCGTACTCTAACACTAACCCGCGCCCTCACACATACACTCCCCCTAAAGCGTTGTCGTACCCTCACATGGACCCTAAACCGTCCCCGTCCCCTAAACCTAACCCTAGCCCGAAACCTAACCCTAACACTTGCCCGAAGCCTGACCCTCACCCGTCCCCTAATCCTAACCCGTACGCTAACACTAAACCGCGCCCTCACACGTACGCTCCCCCTAAAGCGTTGTCGTCCCCTCACCTGGACCCTAAACCGTCCCCGTCCCCTAACCCTAACCCTAGCCCGAACCCTAACCCTAACCCTTCCCCGTAGCATGACCCTCACCCGTCCCCTAATCCTAACCCGTACGCTAACACTAACCTGCGCCCTCACACGAACGCTTCCGCTAAAGCGTTGTCATACACTCACCTGAACCCTAAACCGTCCCTGTCCCCTAACCCTAACCCTAGCCCGAACCCTAAGCCTAATCCTTGCCCGAAGCCTGACCCTCATCCGTCCCCTAATCCTAACCCGTACGCTAACACTAACCCGCGCCCTCACACATACACTCCCCCTAAAGCGTTGTCGTACCCTCACCTGGACCCTAAACCATCCCCGTCCCCTAACCCTAACCCTAGCCCGAACCTTAACCCTAACACTTGCCCGAAGCCTGACCCTCACCCGTCCCCTAATCTTAACATGTACGCTAACACTAACCCGCGCCCTCACACGTACGCTCCCCCTAAAGCGTTGTCGTACCCTCACCTGGACCCTAAACCGTCCCCGTCCCCTAACCCTAACCCTAGACCGAAACCTAAGCCTAACACTTCCCCGAAGCCTGACCCTCACCCGTCCCCTAATCCTAACCCGTACGCTAACACTAACCTGCGCCCTCACACGTACGCTCCCCCTAAAGCGTTGTCGTACCCTCACCTGGACCCTAAACCGTCCCCGTCCCCTAACCCTAACCCTAGCCCGAACCCTAACCCTAACCCTTCCCCGAAGCCTGACCCTCACCAGTCCCATAATCCTAACCCGTACGCTAACACTAACCTGCGCCCTCACACGTACGCTCCCCCTAAAGCGTTGTCGTACCCTCACCTGGACCCAAAACCGTCCCCTTCCCCTAACCCTAACCCTAGCCCGAAACATAAGCCTAACTCTTCCCCGAAGCCTGACCCTCACCCGTCCCCTAATCCTAACCCGTACGCTAACACTAACCCGCGCCCTCACACGTGCGCTCCCCCTAAAGCGTTGTCGTACCCTCACCTGGACCCTAAACCGTCCCCGTCCCCTAACCCTAACCCTAGCCCGAACCCTAACCCTAACCCTTCCCTGAAGCCTGACCCTCACCCGTCCGCTAATCCTAACCCGTACGCTAACACTAACCCGCGCCCTCACACGTACACTGCCCCTAAAGCGTTGTCGTACCCTCACCTGGACCCTAAACCGTCCCCGTCCCCTAACCCTAACCCTAGCCCGAACCATAAGCCTAACCCTAACCCTAACCCTAACCCTAACCCTAACCCTAACCGAACCTTAAGCCTAACACTTGCCCGAAGCCTGACCCTCACCGTCCCCTAATCCTAACCCGTACGCTAACACTAACCCGCGACCTCACACGTACGCTCCCCCTAAAGCGTTGTCGTACCCTCACCTGGACCCTAAACCGTCCCCGTCCCCTAACCCTAACCCTAGCCCGAAACATAAGCCTAACCCTTCCCCGAAGCCTGACCCTCACCCGTCCCCTAATCCTAACCCGTACGCTAACACTAACCTGCGCCCTCACACGAACGCTTCCGCTAAAGCGTTGTCATACACTCACCTGAACCCTAAACCGTCCCTGTCCCCTAACCCTAACCCTAGCCCGAACCCTAAGCCTAACACTTTCCCGAAGCATGACCCTCACTCGTCCCCTAATCCTAACCCGTACGCTAACACTAACACGCACCCTCACACGTACGCTGCCCCTAAAGCGTTGTCGTACCCTCACCTGGACCCTAAACCGTCCCCGTCCCCTAACCCTAACCCTAGCCCGAACCATAAGCCTAACACTTCCCCGAAGCCTGACACTCACCCGTCCCCTAATCCTAACCCTTACGCTAACACTAACCCGTGCCCTCACACGTGCGCTCCCCCTAAAGCGTTGTCGTACCCTCACCTTGACCCTAAACCGTCCCCGTCCCCTAACCCTAACCCTAGCCCGAACCCTAACCCTAACTCTTCCCCGAAGCCTGACCCTCACCCGTCCCCTAATCCTAACCCGTACGCTAACACTAACCCGCGCCCTCACACTTATGCTCCCCCTAAAGCGTTGTCGTACCCTCACCTGGACCCTAAACCGTCCCCGTCCCCGTCCCCTAACCCTAGCCCGAACCATAAACCTAACACTTCCCCGAAGCCTGACACTCACCCGTCCCCTAATCCTAACCCGTACGCTAACACTAACCCGCGCCCTCACACATACGCTCCCCCTAAAGCGTTGTCGTAGCCTCACATCGACCCTAAACCATCCCCGTCCCCTAAACCTAACCCTAGCCCGAAACCTAACCCTAACACTTGCCCGAAGCCTGACCCTCACCCGTCCCCTAATCCTAAACCGTACGCTAACACTAACCCGCGCCCTCACACGTACGCTCCCCCTAAAGCGTTGTCTTACCCTCACCTGGACCCTAAACCGTCCCCGTCCCCTAACCCTAACCCTAGACCGAACCCTAAGCGTAAACCTTCCCCGAAGCATGACCCTCACCCGTCCCCTAATCCTAACCCGTACGCTAACACTAACCTGTGCCCTCACACGAACGCTTCCACTAAAGCGTTGTCGTACACTCACCTGAACCCTAAACCGTCCCTGTCCCCTAACCCTAACCCTAGCCCGAACCCTAAGCCTAACCCTTCCCCGAAGCATGACACTCACCCGTCCCCTAATCCTAACCCGTACGCTAACAGTAACCTGCGCCCTCACACGTGCGCTCCCCCTAAAGCGTTGTCGTACCCTCACCTGGACCCTGAACCGTCCCCGTCCCCTAACCCTAACCCTAGCCCGAATCCTAACCCTAACCCTTCCCCGAAGCCTAACACTCAACCGTCCCCTAATCCTAAACCGTACGCTAACACTAACCCGCGCCCTCACACGTACGCTCTCCCAAAGCGTTGTTGTACCCTCAACTGGACCCTAAACCGTCCCCGTCCCCTAACCCTAACCCTAGCCCGAACCCTAACCCTAACCCTTCCCCGAAGCCTGACCCTCACCCGGCCCCAATCCTAACCCGTACGCTAACACTAACCCGCTCCCTCATACATAAGCTCCCCCTAAAGCGTTGTCGTACCCTCACCTGTACCCTAAACCGTCCCCGTCCCCTAACCCTAACCGTAGCCCGAACCCTAAGCCTAACCCTTGCCCGAAGCCTGACCCTCAGCCGTCCCCTAGTCCTAAACCGTACGCTAACACTAACACGCACCCTCACACGTACGCTCCCCCGAAAGCGTTGTCGTACCCTCACCTGGACCCTAAACCGTCCCCGTCCCCTAACCCTAACCCTAGCCCGAACCCTAAGCCTAACCCTTGCCCGAAGCCTGACCCTCACCCGTCACCTAATCCTAACCCGTACGCTAACAATAACCCGCGCCCTCACACGTAAGCTCCCCCTAAAGCGTTGTCGTACCCTCACCTGGACCCTAAACCATCCCCGTCCCCTAACCCTAACCCTAGCCCGAACCCTAAGCCTAACACTTGCCCGAAGCCTGACCCTCACCCGTCACCTAATCCTAACCCGTACGGTAACAATAACACGCGCCCTCACACGTACGCTCCCCCTAAACCGTTGTCGTACCCTCACCTGGACACTAAACCTTCCCCGTCCCCTAACCCTAACCCTAGCCCGAAACATAAGCCTAACACTTCCCCGAAGCCTGACACTCACCCGTCCCCTAATCTTAACCCGTACGGTAACACTAACCCGCGCCCTCACACGTACGCTCCCCCTAAAGCGTTGTCGTACCCTCACCTGGACCCCAAACCGTCCCCGTCCCCTAACCCTAACCCTAGCCCGAACCATAAGCCTAACCCTTCCCCGAAACCTGACCCTCAGCCGTCCCCTAATCCTAACCCGTACGCTAACACTAACCCGTGCCCTCACACATACGCTCCCCCTAAAGCGTTGTCGTACCCTCACCTGGACCCTACACCGTCCCCGTCCCCTAACCCTAACCCTAGCCCGAACCCTAACCCTAACCCCTCCCCGAAGCCTGACCTTCACATGTCCCCTAATCCTAACCCGTACGCTAACACTAACCCGCGCCCTCACACGTACGCTCCTCCTATAGCGTTGTCGTACCCTCACCTGGACCCTAAACCGTCCCCGTCCCCTAACCCTAACCCTAGCCCGAACCATAAGCCTAACACTTCCCCGAAGCCTGACACTCACCCGTACCCTAATCCTAACCCGTACGCTAACACTAACCCGCGCCCTCACACATACGCTCCCCCTAAAGCGTTGTCGTACCCTCACCTGGACCCTAAACCGTCCCCGTCCCCTAACCCTAACCCTAACCCTTCTCCAAAGCCTGACCCTCACCCGTCCCCTAATCCTAACCCTCTACGCTAACACTATCCCGCACCCTCACACGTACGCTCCCCCTAAAGCGTTGTCGTACCCTCACCTGGACCGTAAACCGTCCCCGTCCCCTAACCCTAACCCTAGCCCGAACCCTAACCCTAACCCTTAGCCAAAGCATGACCCTCACCCATTACCTAATCCTAACCCGTACGCTAACACTAACCTGCGCCCTCAGACGTACGCTCCCCCTAAAGCGTTGTCGTACCCTCACCTGGACCCTAAACCGTCCCCGTCCCCTAACCCTAACCATAGCCCGAACCCTAACCCTAACCCTTCCCCGAAGCCTGACCCTCACCCGACCCCTAATCCTAACCCGTACGCTAACACTAACCTGCGCCCTCACACGTACGCTCCCCCTAAAGCTTTGTCGTACACTCACCTGGACCCTAAACCGTCCCCGTCCCGTAACCCTAACCCTAGCCCGGACCCTAACCCTAACCCTTCCCCGAAGCCTGACCCTCACCCGTCCCCAATCCTAACCCGTACGCTAACACTAACCCACGCCCTCATACGTACGCTCCCCCTAAAGCGTTGTCGTACACTCACCTGGACCCTAAACCGTCCCCGTCCCCTAACCCTAACCCTAGCACGAACCCTAAGCCTAACACTTCCCCGAAGCCTGACCCTCACCCGTCCCCTAATCCTAACCCGTACACTAACACTAACTCACGCCCTCACACGTACGCTCCCCCTAAAGCGTTGTCGTACCCTCACCTGGACCCTAAACCGTCCCCGTCCCCTAACCCTAACCCTAGCCCGAACCCTAAGCGTAACCCTTCCCCGAAGCATGACCCTCACCCGTCCCCTAATCCTAACCCGTACGCTAACACTAACCTGCGCCCTCACACGAACGCTTCCACTAAAGCGTTCTCGTACACTCACCTGAACCCTAAACCGTCCCTGTCCCCTAACCCTAACCTAGCCCGAACCCTAAGCCTAACCCTTCCCCGAAGCATGACACTCACCCGTCCCCTAATCCTAACCCGTACGCTAACACTAACCTGCGCCCTCACACGTACGCTCCCCCTATAGCGTTGTCGTACCCTAACCTGGACCCTAAACCGTCCCCATCCCCTAACCCTAACCCTAGCCCGAACCCTAACCCTAACCCTTCCCCGAAGCCTAACACTCAACCGTCCCCTAATCCTAACCCGTACGCTAACACTAACCCGCTCCCTCACACGTACGCTCCCCCAAAGCGTTGTTGTACCCTCAACTGGACCCTAAACCGTCCCCGTCCCCTAACCCTAACCCTAGCCCGAACCCTAACCCTAACCCTTCCCCGAAGCCTGACCCTCACCCGTCCCCAATCCTAACCCGTACGCTAACACTAACCCACGCCCTCATACGTAAGCTCCCCCTAAAGCGTTGTCGTACACTCACCTGGACCCTAAACCGTCCCCGTCCCCTAACCCTAACCCTAGCCTGAACCCTAAGCCTAACCCTTGCCCGAAGCCTGACCCTCACCCGTCCCCTAATCCTAACCCGTGCGCTAACAATAACCCACGCCCTCACACATACGCTCCCCCTAAAGCGTTGTCGTACCCTCACCTGGACCCTAAACCGTCCCCGTCCCCTAACCCTAACCCTAGCCCGAACCCCTACCCTAACACTTCCCCGAAGCCTGACCCTCACCCGTCCCCTAATCCTAACCCATACGCTAACACTAACCCGTGCCCTCATACGTACGCTACCCCTAAAGCGTTGTCGTACCCTCACCTGGACCCTAAACCGTCTCCGTCCCCTAACCCTAACCCTAGTCCGAACCCTAAGCCTAACACTTCCCCGAAGCCTGACCCTCACCCGTCCCCTAATCCTAACCCGTACGCTAACACTAACCCGCGCCCTCACACGTACGCTCCCCCTAAAGCGTTGTCGTACCCTCACCTGGACCCTAAACCGTCCCCGTCCCCTAACCCTAACCCTAGCCCGAACCCTAAGCATAACCCTTCCCCGAAGCATGACCCTCACCCGTCCGCTTATCCTAACCCGTACGCTAACACTAACCTCCGCCCTCACACGAACGCTTCCACTAAAGCGTTGTCGTACACTCACCTGAACCCTAAACCGTCCCTGTCCCCTAACCCTAACCCTAGCCCGAACCCTAAGCCTAACCCTTCCCCGAAGCATGACACTCACCCGTCCCCTAATCCTAACCCGTACGCTAACACTAACCTGCGCCCTCACACGTACGCTCCCCCTAAAGCGTTGTCGTACCCTCACCTGGACCCTGAACCCTCCCCGTCCCCTAACCCTAACCCTAGCCCGAACCCTAACCCTAACCCTTCCCCGAAGCCTAACACTCAACCGTCCCCTAATCCTAACCCGTACGCTAACACTAACCCGCGCCTTCACACGTACGCTCCCCCAAAGCGTTGTTGTACCCTCAACTGGACCCTAAACCGTCACCGTCCCCTAACCCTAACCCTAGCACGAACCCTAACCCTAAACCTTCCCCGAAGCCTGACCCTCACCCGTCCCCTAATCCTAACCCGTACGCTAACACTAACCTGCGCCCTCACACGTACGCTCCCCCTAAAGCGTTGTCGTACCCTCACCTGGACCCTAAACCGTCCCCGTCCCCTAACCCTAACCCTAGCCCGAACCCTAACCTTAACCCTTCCCCGAAGCCTGACCCTCACCCGTCCCCTAATCCTAACCCGTACGCTAACACTATCCCGCGCCCTCACACGTACGCTGCCCCTAAAGCATTGTCGTACCCTCACCTGGACCCTAAACCGTCCCCGTCCCCTAACCCTAACCCTAGCCCGAACCCTAACCCTAACCCTTCCCCGAAGCCTGACACTCACCCGTCCCCTAATTCTAACCCGCACGCTAACACTAACCCGCGCCCTCACACGTCTGCTCCCCCTAAAGCGTTGTCGTACCCTCACCTGGACCCTAAACCGTCCCCGTCCCCTAACCCTAACCCTAGCCCGAACCATAAGCCTAACACTTCCCCGAAGCCTGACACTCACCCGTCCCCTAATCCTAACCCGTACGCTAACACTAAGCCGCGCTCTCACACGTACGCTCCCCCTAAAGCGTTGTCGTACCCTCACCTGGACCCCAAACCTTCCCCGTTCCCTAACCCTCACCCTAGCCCGAACCCTAACCCTAACACTTCCCCGAAGCCTGACCCTCACCCGTCCCCTATTCCTAACCCGTACGCTAACACTAACCCGCGCCCTCACACGTACGCTCCTCCTAAAGCGTTGTCGTACCCTCACCTGGACCCTAAACCGTCCCCGTCCCCTAACCCTAACCCTAGCCCGAACCCTAAGCCTAACCCTTCCCCGAAGCCTGACACTCACCCGTCCCCTAATCCTAACCCATACGCTAACACTAACCTGCGCCCTCACACGTACGCTCCCCCTAAAGCGTTGCCGTACCCTCACCTGGACCCTAAAACGTCCCCGTCCCCTAACCCTAACCCTAGCCCGAACCCTAACCCTAACCCTTCCCCGAAGCCTGACCCTCATCCGTCCCCTAATCCTAACCCGTACGCTAACACTAACCCGCGCCCTCACACGTACGCTCCCCCAAAGCATTGTCGTACACTCACCTGGACCCTAAACCATCCCCGTCCCCTAACCCTAATCCTAGCCCGAACCCTAAGCCTAACACTTCCCTGAAGCCTGACCCTCAGCCGTCCCCTAATCCTAACCCGTACGCTAACACTAACCCGCGCCCTCACACATACACTCCCCCTAAAGCGTTGTCGTACCCTCACCTGGACCCTAAACCGTCCCTGTCACCTAACCCTAACCCTAGCCCGAACCCTAACCCTAACACTTGCCCGAAGCCTGACCCTCACCCGTCCCCTAATCCTAACCCGTATGCTAACACTAACCCGTGCCCTCACACGTACGCTCCCCCTAAAGCGTTGTCGTACCCTCACCTGGACCCTAAACCGTCCCCGTCCCCTAACCCTGACCCTAGACCGAACCCTAAGCCTAAAACTTCCCCGAAGCCTGACCCTCACCCGTCCCCTAATCCTAACCCGTACGCTAACACTAACCTGCGCCCTCACACGTACGCTCCCCCTAAAGCGTTGTCGTACCCTCACCTGGACCCTAAACCGTACCCGTCCCCTAACCCTAACCCTAGCCCGAACCCTAACCCTAACCCTTCCCCGAAGCCTGACCCTCACCCGTCCCCTAATCCTAACCCGTACGCTAACACTAACCCGCGCCCTCACACGTACGATCCCCCTAAAGCGTTGTCGTACCCTCACCTGTACCCTAAACCGTCCCCGTCTCCTAACCCTAACCCTAGCCCGAACCCTAACCCTAACACTTCCCCGAAGCCTGACCCTCACCCGTCCCCTAATCCTAACCCGTACGCTAACAGTAACCTGCGCCCTCACACGTACGCTGCCCCTAAAGCGTTCTTGTACCTTCACCTGGACCCCAAACCGTCCCCTTCCCCTAACCCTAACCCTAGCCCGAAACATAAGCCTAACACGTCCCCGAAGCCTGACCCTCACCCGTCCCCTAATCCTAACCCGTTCGCTAAAACTAACCCGCGCCCTCACACGTGCGCTCCCCCTAAAGCATTGTCGTACCCTCACCTGGACCCTAAACCGTCCCCGTCCCCTAACCCTAACCCTAGCCCGAACCCTAACCCTAACACTTCCCTGAAGCCTGACCCTCACCCGTCCGCTAATCTTAACCCGTACGCTAACACTAACCCGCGCCCTCACACGTACACTGCCCCTAAAGCGTTGTCGTACCCTCACCTGGACCCTAAACCGTCCCCGTCCCCTAACCCTAACCCTAGCCCGAACCATAAGCCTAACACTTCCCCAAAGCCTGACACTCACCCGTCCCCTAATCCTAACCCGTACGCTAACACTAACCTGCGCCCTCACACGTACGCTCCCCCTAAAGCGTTGTCGTACCCTCACCTGGACCCCAAACCGTCCCCGTCCCCTAACCCTAACCCTAGCCCGAACCCTAAGCCTAACCCTTGCCCGAAGCCTGACCCTCACCCGTCCCCTAATCCTAACCCGTACGCTAACACTAACCCGCGCCCTCACACGTGCGCTCCCCATAAAGCGTTGTCGTACCCTCACCTGGACCCTAAACCGTCTCCGTCCCCTAACCCTAACCCTAGCCCGAACCCTAACCCTAACCCTTCCACGAAGCCTGACCCTCACCCGTCCCCTAATCCTAACCCGTACGCTAACACTAACCCGCGCCCTCACACGTACGCTCCCCCTAAAGCGTTGTCGTACCCTCACCTGGACCCTAAACCATGCCCGTCCCCTAACCCTAACCCTAGCCCGAACCATAAGCCTAACACTTCCCCGAAGCCTGACACTCACCCGTCCCCTAATCCTAACCCGTACTCTAACACTAACCCGCGCCCTCACACATACACTCCCCCTAAAGCGTTGTCGTACCCTCACATGGACCCTAAACCGTCCCCGTCCCCTAACCCTAACCGTAGCCCGATCCCTAAGCCTAACCCTTGCCCGAAGCCTGACCCTCAGCCGTCCCCTAGTCCTAAACCGTACGCTAACACTAACACGCACCCTCACACGTACGCTCCCCCGAAAGCGTTGTCGTACCCTCACCTGGACCCTAAACCGTCCCCGTCCCCTAACCCTAACCCTAGCCCGAACCCTAAGCCTAACCCTTGCCCGAAGCCTGACCCTCACCCGTCACCTAATCCTAACCCGTACGCTAACAATAACCCGCGCCCTCACACGTAAGCTCCCCCTAAAGCGTTGTCGTACCCTCACCTGGACCCTAAACCATCCCCGTCCCCTAACCCTAACCCTAGCCCGAACCCTAAGCCTAACACTTGCCCGAAGCCTGACCCTCACCCGTCACCTAATCCTAACCCGTACGGTAACAATAACACGCGCCCTCACACGTACGCTCCCCCTAAAGCGTTGTCGTACCCTCACCTGGACACTAAACCTTCCCCGTCCCCTAACCCTAACCCTAGCCCGAAACATAAGCCTAACACTTCCCCGAAGCCTGACACTCACCCGTCCCCTAATCTTAACCCGTACGGTAACACTAACCCGCGCCCTCACACGTACGCTCCCCCTAAAGCGTTGTCGTACCCTCACCTGGACCCCAAACCGTCCCCGTCCCCTAACCCTAACCCTAGCCCGAACCATAAGCCTAACCCTTCCCCGAAACCTGACCCTCAGCCGTCCCCTAATCCTAACCCGTACGCTAACACTAACCCGTGCCCTCACACATACGCTCCCCCTAAAGCGTTGTCGTACCCTCACCTGGACCCTACACCGTCCCCGTCCCCTAACCCTAACCCTAGCCCGAACCCTAACCCTAACCCCTCCCCGAAGCCTGACCTTCACATGTCCCCTAATCCTAACCCGTACGCTAACACTAACCCGCGCCCTCACACGTACGCTCCTCCTATAGCGTTGTCGTACCCTCACCTGGACCCTAAACCGTCCCCGTCCCCTAACCCTAACCCTAGCCCGAACCATAAGCCTAACACTTCCCCGAAGCCTGACACTCACCCGTACCCTAATCCTAACCCGTACGCTAACACTAACCCGCGCCCTCACACATACGCTCCCCCTAAAGCGTTGTCGTACCCTCACCTGGACCCTAAACCGTCCCCGTCCCCTAACCCTAACCCTAGCCCGAACCCTAACCCTAACCCTTCACCAAAGCCTGACCCTCACCCGTCCCCTAATCCTAACCCGTACGCTAACACTATCCCGCGCCCTCACACGTACGCTCCCCCTAAAGCGTTGTCGTACCCTCACCTGGACCCTAAACCGTCCCCGTCCCCTAACCCTAACCCTAGCCCGAACCATAAGCCTAACACTTCCCCGAAGCCTGACACTCACCCGTCCCCTAATCCTAACCCGTACGCTAACACTAACCCGCGCCCTCACACATACACTCCCCCTAAAGCGTTGTCGTACTCTCACATGGACCCTAAACCGTCCCCGTCCCCTAACCCTAACCCTAGCCCGAACCATAAGCCTAACACTTCCCCGAAGCCTGACACTCACCCGTCCCCTAATCCTAACCCGTACGCTAACACTAACCCGTTCCCTCACACGTACGCTCCCCCTAAAGCGTTGTCATACCCTCACCTGGACCCTAAACCGTCCCCGTCCCCTAACCCTAACCCTAACCCTTCTCCAAAGCCTGACCCTCACCCGTCCCCTAATCCTAACCCTCTACGCTAACACTATCCCGCACCCTCACACGTACGCTCCCCCTAAAGCGTTGTCGTACCCTCACCTGGACCGTAAACCGTCCCCGTCCCCTAACCCTAACCCTAGCCCGAACCCTAAGCCTAACCCTTAGCCAAAGCATGACCCTCACCCATTACCTAATCCTAACCCGTACGCTAACACTAACCTGCGCCCTCAGACGTACGCTCCCCCTAAAGCGTTGTCGTACCCTCACCTGGACCCTAAACCGTCCCCGTCCCCTAACCCTAACCATAGCCCGAACCCTAACCCTAACCCTTCCCCGAAGCCTGACCCTCACCCGACCCCTAATCCTAACCCGTACGCTAACACTAACCTGCGCCCTCACACGTACGCTCCCCCTAAAGCTTTGTCGTACACTCACCTGGACCCTAAACCGTCCCCGTCCCGTAACCCTAACCCTAGCCCGGACCCTAACCCTAACCCTTCCCCGAAGCCTGACCCTCACCCGTCCCCAATCCTAACCCGTACGCTAACACTAACCCACGCCCTCATACGTACGCTCCCCCTAAAGCGTTGTCGTACACTCACCTGGACCCTAAACCGTCCCCGTCCCCTAACCCTAACCCTAGCACGAACCCTAAGCCTAACACTTCCCCGAAGCCTGACCCTCACCCGTCCCCTAATCCTAACCCGTACACTAACACTAACTCACGCCCTCACACGTACGCTCCCCCTAAAGCGTTGTCGTACCCTCACCTGGACCCTAAACCGTCCCCGTCCCCTAACCCTAACCCTAGCCCGAACCCTAAGCGTAACCCTTCCCCGAAGCATGACCCTCACCCGTCCCCTAATCCTAACCCGTACGCTAACACTAACCTGCGCCCTCACACGAACGCTTCCACTAAAGCGTTCTCGTACACTCACCTGAACCCTAAACCGTCCCTGTCCCCTAACCCTAACCTAGCCCGAACCCTAAGCCTAACCCTTCCCCGAAGCATGACACTCACCCGTCCCCTAATCCTAACCCGTACGCTAACAGTAACCTGCGCCCTCACACGTACGCTCCCCCTATAGCGTTGTCGTACCCTCACCTGGACCCTAAACCGTCCCCATCCCCTAACCCTAACCCTAGCCCGAACCCTAACCCTAACCCTTCCCCGAAGCCTAACACTCAACCGTCCCCTAATCCTAACCCGTACGCTAACACTAACCTGCGCCCTCACACGTACGCTCCCCCAAAGCGTTGTTGTACCCTCAACTGGACCCTAAACCGTCCCCGTCCCCTAACCCTAACCCTAGCCCGAACCCTAACCCTAACCCTTCCCCGAAGCCTGACCCTCACCCGTCCCCAATCCTAACCCGTACGCTAACACTAACCCACGCCCTCATACGTAAGCTCCCCCTAAAGCGTTGTCGTACACTCACCTGGACCCTAAACCGTCCCCGTCCCCTAACCCTAACCCTAGCCTGAACCCTAAGCCTAACCCTTGCCCGAAGCCTGACCCTCACCCGTCCCCTAATCCTAACCCGTGCGCTAACAATAACCCACGCCCTCACACATACGCTCCCCCTAAAGCGTTGTCGTACCCTCACCTGGACCCTAAACCGTCCCCGTCCCCTAACCCTAACCCTAGCCCGAACCCCTACCCTAACACTTCCCCGAAGCCTGACCCTCACCCGTCCCCTAATCCTAACCCATACGCTAACACTAACCCGTGCCCTCATACGTACGCTACCCCTAAAGCGTTGTCGTACCCTCACCTGGACCCTAAACCGTCTCCGTCCCCTAACCCTAACCCTAGTCCGAACCCTAAGCCTAACACTTCCCCGAAGCCTGACCCTCACCCGTCCCCTAATCCTAACCCGTACGCTAACACTAACCCGCGCCCTCACACGTACGCTCCCCCTAAAGCGTTGTCGTACCCTCACCTGGACCCTAAACCGTCCCCGTCCCCTAACCCTAACCCTAGCCCGAACCCTAAGCATAACCCTTCCCCGAAGCATGACCCTCACCCGTCCGCTTATCCTAACCCGTACGCTAACACTAACCTCCGCCCTCACACGAACGCTTCCACTAAAGCGTTGTCGTACACTCACCTGAACCCTAAACCGTCCCTGTCCCCTAACCCTAACCCTAGCCCGAACCCTAAGCCTAACCCTTCCCCGAAGCATGACACTCACCCGTCCCCTAATCCTAACCCGTACGCTAACACTAACCTGCGCCCTCACACGTACGCTCCCCCTAAAGCGTTGTCGTACCCTCACCTGGACCCTGAACCCTCCCCGTCCCCTAACCCTAACCCTAGCCCGAACCCTAACCCTAACCCTTCCCCGAAGCCTAACACTCAACCGTCCCCTAATCCTAAACCGTACGCTAACACTAACCCGCGCCTTCACACGTACGCTCCCCCAAAGCGTTGTTGTACCCTCAACTGGACCCTAAACCGTCACCGTCCCCTAACCCTAACCCTAGCACGAACCCTAACCCTAAACCTTCCCCGAAGCCTGACCCTCACCCGTCCCCTAATCCTAACCCGTACGCTAACACTAACCTGCGCCCTCACACGTACGCTCCCCCTAAAGCGTTGTCGTACCCTCACCTGGACCCTAAACCGTCCCCGTCCCCTAACCCTAACCCTAGCCCGAACCCTAACCTTAACCCTTCCCCGAAGCCTGACCCTCACCCGTCCCCTAATCCTAACCCGTACGCTAACACTATCCCGCGCCCTCACACGTACGCTGCCCCTAAAGCATTGTCGTACCCTCACCTGGACCCTAAACCGTCCCCGTCCCCTAACCCTAACCCTAGCCCGAACCCTAACCCTAACCCTTCCCCGAAGCCTGACCCTCACCCGTCCCCTAATCCTAACCCGCACGCTAACACTAACCCGCGCCCTCACACGTCTGCTCCCCCTAAAGCGTTGTCGTACCCTCACCTGGACCCTAAACCGTCCCCGTCCCCTAACCCTAACCCTAGCCCGAACCATAAGCCTAACACTTCCCCGAAGCCTGACACTCACCCGTCCCCTAATCCTAACCCGTACGCTAACACTAAGCCGCGCTCTCACACGTACGCTCCCCCTAAAGCGTTGTCGTACCCTCACCTGGACCCCAAACCTTCCCCGTTCCCTAACCCTCACCCTAGCCCGAACCCTAACCCTAACACTTGCCCGAAGCCTGACCCTCACCCGTCCCCTATTCCTAACCCGTACGCTAACACTAACCCGCGCCCTCACACGTACGCTCCTCCTAAAGCGTTGTCGTACCCTCACCTGGACCCTAAACCGTCCCCGTCCCCTAACCCTAACCCTAGCCCGAACCCTAAGCCTAACCCTTCCCCGAAGCCTGACACTCACCCGTCCCCTAATCCTAACCCATACGCTAACACTAACCTGCGCCCTCACACGTACGCTCCCCCTAAAGCGTTGTCGTACCCTCACCTGGACCCTAAAACGTCCCCGTCCCCTAACCCTAACCCTAGCCCGAACCCTAACCCTAACACTTCCCCGAAGCCTGACCCTCATCCGTCCCCTAATCCTAACCCGTACGCTAACACTAACCCGCGCCCTCACACGTACGCTCCCCCAAAGCATTGTCGTACACTCACCTGGACCCTAAACCGTCCCCGTCCCCTAACCCTAATCCTAGCCCGAACCCTAACCCTAACACTTCCCCGAAGCCTGACCCTCACCCGTCCCCTAATCCTAACCCGTACGCTAACAGTAACCTGCGCCCTCACACGTACGCTGCCCCTAAAGCGTTCTTGTACCTTCACCTGGACCCCAAACCGTCCCCTTCCCCTAACCCTAACCCTAGCCCGAAACATAAGCCTAACACGTCCCCGAAGCCTGACCCTCACCCGTCCCCTAATCCTAACCCGTTCGCTAAAACTAACCCGCGCCCTCACACGTGCGCTCCCCCTAAAGCATTGTCGTACCCTCACCTGGACCCTAAACCGTCCCCGTCCCCTAACCCTAACCCTAGCCCGAACCCTAACCCTAACACTTCCCTGAAGCCTGACCCTCACCCGTCCGCTAATCTTAACCCGTACGCTAACACTAACCCGCGCCCTCACACGTACACTGCCCCTAAAGCGTTGTCGTACCCTCACCTGGACCCTAAACCGTCCCCGTCCCCTAACCCTAACCCTAGCCCGAACCATAAGCCTAACACTTCCCCAAAGCCTGACACTCACCCGTCCCCTAATCCTAACCCGTACGCTAACACTAACCCGCGCCCTCACACGTACGCTCCCCCTAAAGCGTTGTCGTACCCTCACCTGGACCCCAAACCGTCCCCGTCCCCTAACCCTAACCCTAGCCCGAACCCTAAGCCTAACCCTTGCCCGAAGCCTGACCCTCACCCGTCCCCTAATCCTAACCCGTACGCTAACACTAACCCGCGCCCTCACACGTGCGCTCCCCATAAAGCGTTGTCGTACCCTCACCTGGACCCTAAACCGTCTCCGTCCCCTAACCCTAACCCTAGCCCGAACCCTAACCCTAACCCTTCCACGAAGCCTGACCCTCACCCGTCCCCTAATCCTAACCCGTACGCTAACACTAACCCGCGCCCTCACACGTACGCTCCCCCTAAAGCGTTGTCGTACCCTCACCTGGACCCTAAACCGTGCCCGTCCCCTAACCCTAACCCTAGCCCGAACCATAAGCCTAACACTTCCCCGAAGCCTGACACTCAACCGTCCCCTAATCCTAACCCGTACTCTAACACTAACCCGCGCCCTCACACATACACTCCCCCTAAAGCGTTGTCGTACCCTCACATGGACCCTAAACCGTCCCCGTCCCCTAAACCTAACCCTAGCCCGAAACCTAACCCTAACACTTGCCCGAAGCCTGACCCTCACCCGTCCCCTAATCCTAACCCGTACGCTAACACTAAACCGCGCCCTCACACGTACGCTCCCCCTAAAGCGTTGTCGTACCCTCACCTGGACCCTAAACCGTCCCCGTCCCCTAACCCTAACCCTAGCCCGAACCCTAACCCTAACCCTTCCCCGTAGCATGACCCTCACCCGTCCCCTAATCCTAACCCGTACGCTAACACTAACCTGCGCCCTCACACGAACGCTTCCGCTAAAGCGTTGTCATACACTCACCTGAACCCTAAACCGTCCCTGTCCCCTAACCCTAACCCTAGCCCGAACCCTAAGCCTAACCCTTCCCCGAAGCATGACCCTCACTCGTCCCCTAATCCTAACCCGTACGCTAACACTAACACGCGCCCTCACACGTACGCTGCCGCTAAAACGTTGTCGTACTCTCACCTGGACCCTAAACCGTCCCCGTCCCCTAACCCTAACCCTAGCCCGAACCCTAACCCTAACCTTCCCCGAAGCCTGACCCTCACCCGTCCCCAATCCTAACCCGTACGCTAACACTAAACCACGCCCTCATACGTACGCTCCCCCTAAAGTGTTGTCGTACCCTCACCTTGACCCTAAACCGTCCCCGTCCCCTAACCCTAACCCTAGCCCGAACCCTAAGCCTAACCCTTGCCCGAAGCCTGACCCTCATCCGTCCCCTAATCCTAACCCGTACGCTAACACTAACCCGCGCCCTCACACATACACTCCCCCTAAAGCGTTGTCGTACCCTCACCTGGACCCTAAACCATCCCCGTCCCCTAACCCTAACCCTAGCCCGAACCTTAACCCTAACACTTGCCCGAAGCCTGACCCTCACCCGTCCCCTAATCTTAACATGTACGCTAACACTAACCCGCGCCCTCACACGTACGCTCCTCCTAAAGCGTTGTCGTACCCTCACCTGGACCCTAAACCGTCCCCGTCCCCTAACCCTAACCCTAGACCGAAACCTAAGCCTAACACTTCCCCGAAGCCTGACCCTCACCCGTCCCCTAATCCTAACCCGTACGCTAACACTAACCTGCGCCCTCACACGTACGCTCCCCCTAAAGCGTTGTCGTACCCTCACCTGGACCCTAAACCGTCCCCGTCCCCTAACCCTAACCCTAGCCCGAACCCTAACCCTAACCCTTCCCCGAAGCCTGACCCTCACCCGTCCCATAATCCTAACCCGTACGCTAACACTAACCCGCGCCCTCACACGTACGCTCCCCCTAAAGCGTTGTCGTACCCTCACCTGGACCCTAAACCATCCCCGTCTCCTAACCCTATCCCTAGCCCGAACCCTAACCCTAACACTTCCCCGAAGCCTGACCCTCACCCGTCCCCTAATCCTAACCCGTACGCTAACACTAACCTGCGCCCTCACACGTACGCTGCCCCTAAAGCGTTGTCGTACCCTCACCTGGACCCCAAACCGTCCCCTTCCCCTAACCCTAACCCTAGCCCGAAACATAAGCCTAACTCTTCCCCGAAGCCTGACCCTCACCCGTCCCCTAATCCTAACCCGTACGCTAACACTAACCCGCGCCCTCACACGTGCGCTCCCCCTAAAGCGTTGTCGTACCCTCACCTGGACCCTAAACCGTCCCCGTCCCCTAACCCTAACCCTAGCCCGAACCCTAACCCTAACCCTTCCCTGAAGCCTGACCCTCACCCGTCCGCTAATCCTAACCCGTACGCTAACACTAACCCGCGCCCTCACACGTACACTGCCCCTAAAGCATTGTCGTACCCTCACCTGGACCCTAAACCGTCCCCGTCCCCTAACCCTAACCCTAGCCCGAACCATAAGCCTAACCCTAACCCTAACCCTAACCCTAACCCTAACCCTAACCGAACCTTAAGCCTAACACTTGCCCGAAGCCTGACCCTCACCGTCCCCTAATCCTAACCCGTACGCTAACACTAACCCGCGCCCTCACACGTACGCTCCCCCTAAAGCGTTGTCGTACCCTCACCTGGACCCTAAACCGTCCCCGTCCCCGTCCCCTAACCCTAGCCCGAACCATAAACCTAACACTTCCCCGAAGCCTGACACTCACCCGTCCCCTAATCCTAACCCGTACGCTAACACTAACCCGCGCCCTCACACATACGCTCCCCCTAAAGCGTTGTCGTAGCCTCACATCGACCCTAAACCATCCCCGTCCCCTAAACCTAACCCTAGCCCGAAACCTAACCCTAACACTTGCCCGAAGCCTGACCCTCACCCGTCCCCTAATCCTAAACCGTACGCTAACACTAACCCGCGCCCTCACACGTACGCTCCCCCTAAAGCGTTGTCTTACCCTCACCTGGACCCTAAACCGTCCCCGTCCCCTAACCCTAACCCTAGACCGAACCCTAAGCGTAACCCTTCCCCGAAGCATGACCCTCACCCGTCCCCTAATCCTAACCCGTACGCTAACACTAACCTGTGCCCTCACACAAACGCTTCCACTAAAGCGTTGTCGTACACTCACCTGAACCCTAAACCGTCCCCGTCCCCTAACCCTAACCCTAGCCCGAACCCTAACCCTAACACTTCCCTGAAGCCTGACCCTCACCCGTCCGCTAATCTTAACCCGTACGCTAACACTAACCCGCGCCCTCACACGTACACTGCCCCTAAAGCGTTGTCGTACCCTCACCTGGACCCTAAACCGTCCCCGTCCCCTAACCCTAACCCTAGCCCGAACCATAAGCCTAACATTTCCCCAAAGCCTGACACTCACCCGTCCCCTAATCCTAACCCGTACGCTAACACTAACCCGCGCCCTCACACGTACGCTCCCCCTAAAGCGTTGTCGTACCCTCACCTGGACCCCAAACCGTCCCCGTCCCCTAACCCTAACCCTAGCCCGAACCCTAAGCCTAACCCTTGCCCGAAGCCTGACCCTCACCCGTCCCCTAATCCTAACCCGTACGCTAACACTAACCCGCGCCCTCACACGTGCGCTCCCCATAAAGCGTTGTCGTACCCTCACCTGGACCCTAAACCGTCTCCGTCCCCTAACCCTAACCCTAGCCCGAACCCTAACCCTAACCCTTCCACGAAGCCTGACCCTCACCCGTCCCCTAATCCTAACCCGTACGCTAACACTAACCCGCGCCCTCACACGTACGCTCCCCCTAAAGCGTTGTCGTACCCTCACCTGGACCCTAAACCGTGCCCGTCCCCTAACCCTAACCCTAGCCCGAACCATAAGCCTAACACTTCCCCGAAGCCTGACACTCAACCGTCCCCTAATCCTAACCCGTACTCTAACACTAACCCGCGCCCTCACACATACACTCCCCCTAAAGCGTTGTCGTACCCTCACATGGACCCTAAACCGTCCCCGTCCCCTAAACCTAACCCTAGCCCGAAACCTAACCCTAACACTTGCCCGAAGCCTGACCCTCACCCGTCCCCTAATCCTAACCCGTACGCTAACACTAAACCGCGCCCTCACACGTACGCTCCCCCTAAAGCGTTGTCGTACCCTCACCTGGACCCTAAACCGTCCCCGTCCCCTAACCCTAACCCTAGCCCGAACCCTAACCCTAACCCTTCCCCGTAGCATGACCCTCACCCGTCCCCTAATCCTAACCCGTACGCTAACACTAACCTGCGCCCTCAAACGAACGCTTCCGCTAAAGCGTTGTCATACACTCACCTGAACCCTAAACCGTCCCTGTCCCCTAACCCTAACCCTAGCCCGAACCCTAAGCCTAACCCTTCCCCGAAGCATGACCCTCACTCGTCCCCTAATCCTAACCCGTACGCTAACACTAACACGCGCCCTCACACGTACGCTGCCGCTAAAACGTTGTCGTACTCTCACCTGGACCCTAAACCGTCCCCGTCCCCTAACCCTAACCCTAGCCCGAACCCTAACCCTAACCTTCCCCGAAGCCTGACCCTCACCCGTCCCCAATCCTAACCCGTACGCTAACACTAAACCACGCCCTCATACGTACGCTCCCCCTAAAGTGTTGTCGTACCCTCACCTTGACCCTAAACCGTCCCCGTCCCCTAACCCTAACCCTAGCCCGAACCCTAAGCCTAACCCTTGCCCGAAGCCTGACCCTCATCCGTCCCCTAATCCTAACCCGTACGCTAACACTAACCCGCGCCCTCACACATACACTCCCCCTAAAGCGTTGTCGTACCCTCACCTGGACCCTAAACCATCCCCGTCCCCTAACCCTAACCCTAGCCCGAACCTTAACCCTAACACTTGCCCGAAGCCTGACCCTCACCCGTCCCCTAATCTTAACATGTACGCTAACACTAACCCGCGCCCTCACACGTACGCTCCCCCTAAAGAGTTGTCGTACCCTCACCTGGACCCTAAACCGTCACCGTCCCCTAACCCTAACCCTAGACCGAAACCTAAGCCTAACACTTCCCCGAAGCCTGACCCTCACCCGTCCCCTAATCCTAACCCGTACGCTAACACTAACCTGCGCCCTCACACGTACGCTCCCCCTAAAGCGTTGTCGTACCCTCACCTGGACCCTAAACCGTCCCCGTCCCCTAACCCTAACCCTAGCCCGAACCCTAACCCTAACCCTTCCCCGAAGCCTGACCCTCACCCGTCCCATAATCCTAACCCGTACGCTAACACTAACCCGCGCCCTCACACGTACGCTCCCCCTAAAGCGTTGTCGTACCCTCACCTGGACCCTAAACCATCCCCGTCTCCTAACCCTATCCCTAGCCCGAACCCTAACCCTAACCCTTCCCCGAAGCCTGACCCTCACCCGTCCCCTAATCCTAACCCGTACGCTAACACTAACCTGCGCCCTCACACGTACGCTGCCCCTAAAGCGTTGTCGTACCCTCACCTGGACCCCAAACCGTCCCCTTCCCCTAACCCTAACCCTAGCCCGAAACATAAGCCTAACTCTTCCCCGAAGCCTGACCCTCACCCGTCCCCTAATCCTAACCCGTACGCTAACACTAACCCGCGCCCTCACACGTGCGCTCCCCCTAAAGCGTTGTCGTACCCTCACCTGGACCCTAAACCGTCCCCGTCCCCTAACCCTAACCCTAGCCCGAACCCTAACCCTAACCCTTCCCTGAAGCCTGACCCTCACCCGTCCGCTAATCCTAACCCGTACGCTAACACTAACCCGCGCCCTCACACGTACACTGCCCCTAAAGCGTTGTCGTACCCTCACCTGGACCCTAAACCGTCCCCGTCCCCTAACCCTAACCCTAGCCCGAACCATAAGCCTAACCCTAACCCTAACCCTAACCCTAACCCTAACCCTAACCGAACCTTAAGCCTAACACTTGCCCGAAGCCTGACCCTCACCGTCCCCTAATCCTAACCCGTACGCTAACACTAACCCGCGCCCTCACACGTACGCTCCCCCTAAAGCGTTGTCGTACCCTCACCTGGACCCTAAACCGTCCCCGTCCCCTAACCCTAACCCTAGCCCGAAACATAAGCCTAACCCTTCCCCGAAGCCTGACCCTCACCCGTCCCCTAATCCTAACCCGTACGCTAACACTAACCTGCGCCCTCACACGAACGCTTCCGCTAAAGCGTTGTCATACACTCACCTGAACCCTAAACCGTCCCTGTCCCCTAACCCTAACCCTAGCCCGAACCCTAAGCCTAACACTTTCCCGAAGCATGACCCTCACTCGTCCCCTAATCCTAACCCGTACGCTAACACTAACACGCACCCTCACACGTACGCTGCCCCTAAAGCGTTGTCGTACCCTCACCTGGACCCTAAACCGTCCCCGTCCCCTAACCCTAACCCTAGCCCGAACCATAAGCCTAACACTTCCCCGAAGCCTGACACTCACCCGTCCCCTAATCCTAACCCTTACGCTAACACTAACCCGCGCCCTCACACGTGCGCTCCCCCTAAAGCGTTGTCGTACCCTCACCTTGACCCTAAACCGTCCCCGTCCCCTAACCCTAACCCTAGCCCGAACCCTAACCCTAACTCTTCCCCGAAGCCTGACCCTCACCCGTCCCCTAATCCTAACCCGTACGCTAACACTAACCCGCGCCCTCACACTTATGCTCCCCCTAAAGCGTTGTCGTACCCTCACCTGGACCCTAAACCGTCCCCGTCCCCGTCCCCTAACCCTAGCCCGAACCATAAACCTAACACTTCCCCGAAGCCTGACACTCACCCGTCCCCTAATCCTAACCCGTACGCTAACACTAACCCGCGCCCTCACACATACGCTCCCCCTAAAGCGTTGTCGTAGCCTCACATCGACCCTAAACCATCCCCGTCCCCTAAACCTAACCCTAGCCCGAAACCTAACCCTAACACTTGCCCGAAGCCTGACCCTTACCCGTCCCCTAATCCTAAACCGTACGCTAACACTAACCCGCGCCCTCACACGTACGCTCCCCTTAAAGCGTTGTCTTACCCTCACCTGGACCCTAAACCGTCCCCGTCCCCTAACCCTAACCCTAGACCGAACCCTAAGCGTAACCCTTCCCCGAAGCATGACCCTCACCCGTCCCCTAATCCTAACCCGTACGCTAACACTAACCTGTGCCCTCACACGAACGCTTCCACTAAAGCGTTGTCGTACACTCACCTGAACCCTAAACCGTCCCTGTCCCCTAACCCTAACCCTAGCCCGAACCCTAAGCCTAACCCTTCCCCGAAGCATGACACTCACCCGTCCCCTAATCCTAACCCGTACGCTAACACTAACCTGCGCCCTCACACGTGCGCTCCCCCTAAAGCGTTGTCGTACCCTCACCTGGACCCTGAACCGTCCCCGTCCCCTAACCCTAACCCTAGCCCGAATCCTAACCCTAACCCTTCCCCGAAGCCTAACACTCAACCGTCCCCTAATCCTAAACCGTACGCTAACACTAACCCGCGCCCTCACACGTACGCTCTCCCAAAGCGTTGTTGTACCCTCAACTGGACCCTAAACCGTCCCCGTCCCCTAACCCTAACCCTAGCCCGAACCCTAACCCTAACCCTTCCCCGAAGCCTGACCCTCACCCGGCCCCAATCCTAACCCGTACGCTAACACTAACCCGCTCCCTCATACATAAGCTCCCCCTAAAGCGTTGTCGTACCCTCACCTGTACCCTAAACCGTCCCCGTCCCCTAACCCTAACCGTAGCCCGAACCCTAAGCCTAACCCTTGCCCGAAGCCTGACCCTCAGCCGTCCCCTAGTCCTAAACCGTACGCTAACACTAACACGCACCCTCACACGTACGCTCCCCCGAAAGCGTTGTCGTACCCTCACCTGGACCCTAAACCGTCCCCGTCCCCTAACCCTAACCCTAGCCCGAACCCTAAGCCTAACCCTTGCCCGAAGCCTGACCCTCACCCGTCACCTAATCCTAACCCGTACGCTAACAATAACCCGCGCCCTCACACGTAAGCTCCCCCTAAAGCGTTGTCGTACCCTCACCTGGACCCTAAACCATCCCCGTCCCCTAAACCTAACCCTAGCCCGAACCCTAAGCCTAACACTTGCCCGAAGCCTGACCCTCACCCGTCACCTAATCCTAACCCGTACGGTAACAATAACACGCGCCCTCACACGTACGCTCCCCCTAAAGCGTTGTCGTACCCTCACCTGGACACTAAACCTTCCCCGTCCCCTAACCCTAACCCTAGCCCGAAACATAAGCCTAACACTTCCCCGAAGCCTGACACTCACCCGTCCCCTAATCTTAACCCGTACGGTAACACTAACCCGCGCCCTCACACGTACGCTCCCCCTAAAGCGTTGTCGTACCCTCACCTGGACCCCAAACCGTCCCCGTCCCCTAACCCTAACCCTAGCCCGAACCATAAGCCTAACCCTTCCCCGAAACCTGACCCTCAGCCGTCCCCTAATCCTAACCCGTACGCTAACACTAACCCGTGCCCTCACACATACGCTCCCCCTAAAGCGTTGTCGTACCCTCACCTGGACCCTACACCGTCCCCGTCCCCTAACCCTAACCCTAGCCCGAACCCTAACCCTAACCCCTCCCCGAAGCCTGACCTTCACATGTCCCCTAATCCTAAACCGTACGCTAACACTAACCCGCGCCCTCACACGTACGCTCCTCCTATAGCGTTGTCGTACCCTCACCTGGACCCTAAACCGTCCCCGTCCCCTAACCCTAACCCTAGCCCGAACCATAAGCCTAACACTTCCCCGAAGCCTGACACTCACCCGTACCCTAATCCTAACCCGTACGCTAACACTAACCCGCGCCCTCACACATACGCTCCCCCTAAAGCGTTGTCGTACCCTCACCTGGACCCTAAACCGTCCCCGTCCCCTAACCCTAACCCTAGCCCGAACCCTAACCCTAACCCTTCACCAAAGCCTGACCCTCACCCGTCCCCTAATCCTAACCCGTACGCTAACACTATCCCGCGCCCTCACACGTACGCTCCCCCTAAAGCGTTGTCGTAACCTCACCTGGACCGTAAACCGTCCCCGACCCCTAACCCTAACCCTAGCCCGAACCCTAAGCCTAACCCTTCTCCGAAGCATGACCCTCACCCATTCCCTAATCCTAACACGTACACTAACACTAACCTGCGCCCTCACACGTACGCTCCCCCTAAAGCGTTGTCGTACCCTCACCTGGACCCCAAACCGTCCCCGTCCCCTAACCCTAACCCTAGCCCGAACCATAAGCCTAACCCTTCCCCGAAACCTGACCCTCACCCGTCCCCTAATCCTAACCCGTACGCTAACACTAACCCGTGCCCTCACACGTACGCTCCCCCTAAAGCGTTGTCGTACCCTCACCTGGACCCTACACCGTCCCCGTCCCCGAACCCTAACCCTAGCCCGAAACATAAGCCTAACACTTCCCCGAAGCCTGACACTCACCCGTCCCCTAATCCTAACCCGTACGCTAACACTAACCCGCGCTCTCACACATACGCTCCCCCTAAAGCGTTGTCGTACCCTCACCTGGACCCCAAACCGTCCCCGTCCCCAACCCTAACCCTAGCCCGAACCCTAAGCCTAACCCTTGCCCGAAGCCTGACCCTCACCCGTCCCCTAATCCTAACCCGTACGCTAACACTAACCCGCGCCCTCACACGTGCGCTCCCCCTAAAGCATTGTCGTACCCTCACCTGGACCCTAAACCGTCCCCGTCCCCTAAACCTACCCCTAGCCCGAACCCTAACCCTAACCCTTCCCCGAAGCCTGACCCTCACCCGTACCCGAATCCTAACCCGTACGCTAACACTAACCTGCGCCCTCACACGTACGCTGCCCCTAAAGCGTTGTCGTACCCTCACCTGGACCCCAAACCGTCCCCGTCCCCTAACCCTAACCCTAGCCCGAAACATAAGCCTAACACTTCCCCGAAGCCTGACACTCACCCGTCCCCTAATCCTAACCCGTACGCTAACACTAACCCGCGCCCTCCCACGTACGCTCCCCCTAAAGCGTTGTCGTACCCTCACCCGGACCCTAAACCGTCCCCGTCCCCTAACCCTAACCCTAGCCCGAACCCTAAGCCTAACACTTCCCCGAAGCCTGACCCTCACCCGTCCCCTAATCCTAACCCGTACGCTAACACTAACCCGCGCCCTCACACGTGCGCTCCCCCTAAAGCGTTGTCGTACCCTCACCTGGACCCTAAACCGTCCCCGTCCCCTAACCCTAACGCTAGCCCGAACCATAAGCCTAACACTTCCCCGAAGCCTGACACTCACCCGTCCCCTAATCCTAACCCGTACGCTAACACTAACCCGCGCCCTCACACATACACTCCCCCTAAAGCGTTGTCGTACTCTCACATGGACCCTAAACGGTCCCCGTCCCCTAACCCTAACCCTAGCCCGAACCATAAGCCTAACACTTCCCCGAAGCCTGACACTCACCCGTCCCGTAATCCTAACCTGTACGATAACACTATCCCGCGCCCTCACACGTACGCTCCCCCTAAAGCGTTGCCGTACCCTCACCTGGACCCTACACCATCCCCGTCCCCTAACCCTAACCCTAGCCCGAACCCTAAGCCTAACCCTTCCCCGAAGCATGACCCTCACCCATCCCCTAATCCTAACCCGTACGGTAACACTAACCTGCGCCCTCACACGTATGCTCCCCCTGAAGCGTTGTCGTACCCTCACCTGGACCCTGAACCGTCCCTGTCCCCTAACCCTAACCCTAGCCCGAACCCTAACCCTAACCCTTCCCCGAAGCCTGACACTCAACCGTCCCCTATTCCTAATCCGTACGCTAACACTAACCCGCGCCCTCACACGTACGCTCCCCCAAAGCGTTGTTGTACCCTCAACTGGACCCTAAACTGTCCCCGTCCCCTAACCCTAAACCTAGCCCGAACCCTAATCCTAACCCTTCCCCGAAGCCTGACCCTCACCCGTCCTCAATCCTAACCCGTACGCTAACACTAACCCGCGCGCTCATACGTACGCTCCCCCTAAAGCGTTGTCGTACCCTCACCTGGACCCTAAACCGTCCCCGTCCCCTAACCCTAACCCTTGCCCGAACCCTAAGCCTAACCCTTCCCCGAAGCCTGACCCTCACCCGTCCCCTAATCCTAACCTGTACGCTAACACCAACCTGCGGCCTCACACGTACGCTCCCCCTAAAGCGTTGTCGTACCCTCAGCTGGACCCTAAACCGTCCCCGTCCCCTAACCCTAACCCTAGCCCGAACCCCTACCCTAACACTTCCTCGAAGCCTGACCCTCACCCGTCCCCAATCCTAACCCGTACGCTAACACTAACCCACGCCCTCATACGTACGCACCCCCTAAAGCGTTGTCGTACCTTCACCTGGACCCTAAACCGTCCCCGTCACCTAACCCTAACCCTAGCCCGAACCCTAACCCTAACTCTTCCCTGAAGCTTGACCCTCACCCGTCCCCTAATCCTAACCCGTACGCTAACACTAACCCGCGCCCTCACACGTACGCTGCCCCTAAAGCGTTGTCGTACCCTCACCTGGATCCTAAACCGTCCCCGTCCCCTAACCCTAACCCTAGCCCGAACCCTAAGCCTAACACTTCCCCGAAGCCTGACACTCACCCGTACCCTAATCCTAAGCCGTACGCTAACACTAACCCGCGCCCTCACACGTACGCTCCCCCTAAAGCGTTGTCGTACCCTCACCTGGACTCCAAACAGTCCCCGTCCCCTAACCCTAACCCTAGCCCGAACCCTAAGCCTAACCCTTGCCCGAAGCCTGACCCTCACCCGTCCCCTAATCCTAACCCGTACGCTAACACTAACCCGCGCCCTCACACGAACGCTCCCCCTAAAGCGTTGTCGTACCCTCACATGGACCCTAAACCGTCCCTGTCCTCTAACCCTAACCCTAGCCCGAACCATAAGCCTAACACTTCTCCGAAGCCTGACACTCACCCGTCCCCTAATCCTAACCCGTACGCTAACACTAACCCACGCCCTCACACATACACTCCCCCTAAAGCGTTGTCGTACTCTTACATGGACCCTAAACCGTCCCCGTCCCCTAACCCTAACCCTAGCCCGAACCATAAGCCTAACACTTCCCCGAAGCCTGACACTCACCCGTCCCCTAATCCTAACCCGTACGCTAACACTAAGCTGTGCTCTCACACGTACGCTCCCCCTAAAGCGTTGTCGTACCCTCACCTGGACCCTAAACCGTCCCCGTCCCCTAACCCTAACCCTAGCACGAACCCTAAGCCTAACACTTCCCCGAAGCCTGACCCTCACCCGTCCCCTAATCCTAACCCGTACGCTAACACTAACTCGCTCCCTCACACGTACGCTCCCCCTAAAGCGTTGTCGTACCCTCACCTGGACCCTACACCGTCCCCGTCCCCTAACCCTAACCCTAGCCCGAACCCTAAGCGTAACCCTTCCCCGAAGCATGACCCTCACCCGTCCCCTAATCCTAACCCGTACGCTAACACTAACCTGCGCCCTCACACGTACCCTCCACCTAAAGCGTTGTCGTACCCTCACCTGGACCCTGAACCGTCCCCGTCCCCTAACCCTAACCCTAGCCCGAACCCTAACCCTAACCCTTCCCCGAAACCTGACACTCAACTGTCCCCTATTCCTAACCCGTACGCTAACACTAACCCGCGCCCTCACACGTACGCTCCCCCAAAGCGTTGTTGTACCCTCAACTGCACCCTAAACCGTCCCCGTCCCCTAACCCTAAACCTAGCCCGAACCCTAACCCTAACCCTTCCCCGAAGCCTGACCCTCACCCGTCCCCAATCCTAATACGTACGCTAACACTAACCCGCGCCCTCATACGTACGCTCCCCCTAAAGCGTTGTCGTACCCTCACCTGGACCCTAAACCGTCCCCGGCCCTAACCCTAACCCTAGCCCGAACCCTAAGCCTAACCCTTCCCCGAAGCCTGACCCTCACCCGTCCCCTAATCCTAACCCGTACGCTAACACTAACCTGCGCCCTCACACGTACGCTCCCCCTAAAGCGTTGTCGTACCCTCACCTGGACCCTAAACCGTCCCCGTTCCCTAACCCTAACCCTAGCCCGAACCCCTATCCTAACCCTTCCCCGAAGCCTGACCCTCACCCGTCCCCTAATCCTAACCCGTACGCTAACACTAACCCGCGCTCTCACACATACGCTCCCCCTAAAGCGTTGTCGTACCCTCACCTGGACCCCAAACCGTCCCCGTCCCCAACCCTAACCCTAGCCCGAACCCTAAGCCTAACCCTTGCCCGAAGCCTGACCCTCACCCGTCCCCTAATCCTAACCCGTACGCTAACACTAACCCGCGCCCTCACACGTGCGCTCCCCCTAAAGCGTTGTCGTACCCTCACCTGGACCCTAAACCGTCCCCGTCCCCTAACCCTAAACCTAGCCCGAACCCTAACCCTAACCTTTCCCTGAAGCCTGACCCTCACCCGTCCCCTAATCCTAACCCGTACGCTAACACTAACCCGCGCCCTCACACGTACGCTGCCCCTAAAGCGTTGTCGTACCCTCACATGGACCCTAAACCGTCCCCGTCCCCTAACCCTAACCCTAACCCGAACCATAAGCCTAACACTTCCACGAAGCCTGACACTCACCCGTCCCCTAATCCTAACCCGTACGCTAACACTAACCCACGCCCTCACACGTGCGATCCCCCTAAAGCGTTGTCGTACCCTCACCTGGACCCTAAACCGTCCCCGTCCCCTAACCCTAACGCTAGCCCGAACCATAAGCCTAACACTTCCCCGAAGCCTGACACGCACCTGTCCCCTAATCCTAACCCGTACGCTAACACTAACCCGCGCCCTCACACATACACTCCCCCTAAAGCGTTGTCGTACTCTCACATGGACCCTAAACCGTCCCCGACCCCTAACCCTAACCCTAGCCCGAACCATAAGCCTAACACTTCCCCGAAGCCTGACACTCACCCGTCCCCTAATCCTAACCCGTACGCTAACACTAAGCCGTGCTCTCACACGTACGCTCCCCCTAAAGCGTTGTCGTACCCTCACCTGGACCCCAAACCGTCCCCGTCCCCGTCCCCTAACCCTAGCCCGAACCCTAAGCCTAACACTTCCCCGAAGCCTGACCCTCACCCGTCCCCTAATCCTAACCCGTACGCTAACACTAACCCGTGCCCTCACACGTACGCTACCCCTAAAGCGTTGTCGTACCCTCACCTGGACCCTAAACCGTCCCCGTCCCCTAACCCTAACCCTAGTCCGAACCCTAACCCTAAACCTTCCCCAAAGCCTGACCCTCACCCGTCCCCTAATCCTAACCCGTATGCTAACACTAACCCGTGCCCTCACACGTACGCTCCCCCTAAAGCGTTGTCGTACCCTCACCTGGACCGTAAACCGTCCCCGTCCCCTAACCCTAACCCTAGCCCGAACCCTAAGCCTAACCCTTCCCCGAAGCATGACCCTCACCCATCCCCTAATCCTAACCAGTACGCTAACACTAACCTGCGCCCTCAGACGTACGCTCCCTGTAAAGCGTTGTCGTACCCTCACCTGGACCCTAAACCGTCTCCGTCCCCTAACCCTAACCATAGCCCGAACCCTAACCCTAACCCTTCCCCGAAGCCTGACACTCACCCGTCCCCTAATCCTAACCCGTATGCTAACACTAACCCGCGCTCTCACACGTACGCTCCCCCTAAAGCGTTGTCGTACCCTCACCTGGACCCTAAACCGTCCCCGTCCCCTAACCCTAACCCTAGCCCGAACCATAAGCCTAACCCTTCCCCGAAGCCTGACACTCACCCGTCCCCTAATCCTAACCCGTACGCTAACACTAACCTGCGGCCTCACAGGTACGCTTCCCCTAAAGCGTTGTCGTACCCTCAGCTGGACCCTAAACTGTCCCCGTCCCCTAACCCTAACCCTAGCCCGAACCCTAACCCTAAACCTGCCCGAAGCCTGACCCTCACCCGTCCCCTCATCCTAACCCGTACGCTAAAACTAACCCGCGCCCTCACACGTACGCTCCCACTAAAGTGTTGTCGTACCCTCACCTGGACCCTAAACCGTCCCCGTCCCCTAACCCTAACCCTAGCCCGAACCCAAACCCTAACCCTTCCCCGAAGCCTGACCCTCACCCGTCCCCTAATCCTAACCCGTACGCTAACACTAACCTGCGCTCTCACACGTACGCTGCCCCTAAAGCGTAGTCGTACCCTCACCTGGACCCCAAACCGTCCCCGTCCCCTAAGCCTAACCCTAGCCCTAACCAGAAGCCTAACACTTCCCCGAAGCCTGACACTCACCCGTCCCCTAATCCTAACCCGTATGCTAACACTAACCCGCGCTCTCACACGTACGCTCCCCCTAAAGCGTTGTCGTACCCTCACCTCGACCCCAAACCGTCCCCGTCCCCTAACCCTAACCCTAGCCCGAACCCTAAGCCTAACCCTTGCCCGAAGCCTGACCCTCACCCGTCCACTAATCCTAACCCGTACCCTAACACTAACCCGCGCCCTCACACGTACGCTGCCCCTAAAGCGTTGTCGTACCCTCACCTGGACCCTAAACCGTCCCCGTCCCCTAACCCTAACCCTAGCCCGAACCATAAGCCTAACCCTTCCCCGAAGCCTGACACTCACCCATCCCCTAATCCTAACCCGTACGCTAACACTAACCCGCGCCCTCACACGTACGCTCCCCCTAAAGCGTTGTCGTACACTCACCTGGACCCCAAACAGTCCCCGTCCCCTAACCCTAACCCTAGCCCGAACCCTAAGCCTAACACTTGCCCGAAGCCTGACCCTCACCCGTCCCCTAATCCTAACCCGTACGCTAACACTAACCCGCGCCCTCACACGTACGCTCCCCCTAAAGCGTTGTCGTACCCTCACCTGGACCCTAAACCGTCCCCGTCCCCTAACCCTAACCCTAGCCCGAACCCTAACCCTAACCCTTCCCCGAAGCCTGACACTCAACCGTGCCCTATTCCTAACCCGTACGCTAACACTAACCCGCGCCCTCACACGTACGCTCCCCCAAAGCGTTGTTGTACCCTCAACTGGACCCTAAACTGTCCCCTTCCCCTAACCCTAAACCTAGCCCGAACCCTAACCCTAACACTTCCCCGAAGCCTGACCCTCACCCGTCCTCAATCCTAACCCGTACGCTAACACTAACCCGCGCCCTCATACGTACGCTCCCCCTAAAGCGTTGTCGTACCCTCACCTGGACCCTAAACCGTCCCCGTCCCCTAACCCTAACCCTAGCCCGAACCCTAAGCCTAACCCTTCCCCGAAGCCTGACACTCACCCGTCCCCTAATCCTAACCCGTACGCTAACACTAACCTGCGGCCTCACAGGTACGCTTCCCCTAAAGCGTTGTCGTACCCTCAGCTGCACCCTAAACTGTCCCCGTCCCCTAACCCTAACCCTAGCCCGAACCCTAACCCTAAACCTGCCCGAAGCCTGACCCTCACCCGTCCCCTCATCCTAACCCGTACGCTAAAACTAACCCGCGCCCTCACACGTACGCTCCCCCTAAAGCGTTGTCGTACCCTCACCTGGACCCCAAACCGTCCCCGTCCCCTAAGCCTAACCCTAGCCCGAACCATAAGCCTAACACTTCCCCGAAGCCTGACACTCACCCGTCCCCTAATCCTAACCCGTATGCTAACACTAACCCGCGCTCTCACACGTACGCTCCCCCTAAAGCGTTGTCGTACCCTCACCTCGACCCCAAACCGTCCCCGTCCCCTAACCCTAACCCTAGCCCGAACCCTAAGCCTAACCCTTGCCCGAAGCCTGACCCTCACCCGTCCACTAATCCTAACCCGTACCCTAACACTAACCCGCGCCCTCACACGTACGCTGCCCCTAAAGCGTTGTCGTACCCTCACCTGGACCCTAAACCGTCCCCGTCCCCTAACCCTAACCCTAGCCCGAACCATAAGCCTAACCCTTCCCCGAAGCCTGACACTCACCCGTCCCCTAATCCTAACCCGTACGCTAACACTAACCCGCGCCCTCACACGTACGCTCCCCCTAAAGCGTTGTCGTACACTCACCTGGACCCCAAACAGTCCCCGTCCCCTAACCCTAACCCTAGCCCGAATTCTAAGCCTAACACTTGCCCGAAGCCTGACCCTCACCCGTCCCCTAATCCTAACCCGTACGCTAACACTAACCCGCGCCCTCACACGTACGCTCCCCCTAAAGCGTTGTCGTACCCTCACCTGGACCCTAAACCGTCCCCGTCCCCTAACCCTAACCCTAGCCCGAACCATAAGCCTAACACTTCCCCGAAGCCTGACACTCACCCGTCCCCTAATCCTAACCCGTACGCTAACACTAACCCGCGCCCTCACACATACACTCCCCCTAAAGCGTTGTCGTACTCTCACATGGACCCTAAACCGTCCCCGTCCCCTAACCCTAACCCTAGCCCGAACCATAAGCCTAACACTTCCCCGAAGCCTGACACTCACCCGTCCCCTAATCCTAACCCGTACGCTAACACTAAGCCGTGCTCTCACACGTACGCTCCCCCTAAAGCGTTGTCCTACCCTCACCTGGACCCCAAACCGTCCCCGTCCCCTAACCCTAACCCTAGCCCGCACCCTAAGCCTAACCCTTCCCCGAAGCCTGACTCTCACCCGTGCCGTAATCCTAACCCGTACGCTAACACTAACCCGTTCCCTCACACGTACGCTCCCCCTAAAGCGTTGTCATACACTCACCTGGACCCTAAACCGTCCCCGTCCCCTAACCCTAACCCTAACCCTTCTCCAAAGCCTGACCCTCACCCGTCCCCTAATCCTAACCCTCTACGCTAACACTATCCCGCACCCTCACATGTACGCTCCCCCTAAAGCGTTGTCGTACCCTCACCTGGACCGTAAACCGTCCCCGTCCCCTAACCCTAACCCTAGCCCGAACCCTAAGCCTAACCCTTAGCCAAAGCATGACCCTCACCCATCCCCTAATCCTAACCCGTACGCTAACACTAACCTGCGCCCTCAGACGTACGCTCCCCCTAAAGCGTTGTCGTACCCTCACCTGGACCCTAAACCGTCCCCGTCCCCTAACCCTAACCATAGCCCGAACCCTAACCCTAACCCTTCCCCGAAGCCTGACCCTCACCCGACCCCTAATCCTAACCCGTACGCTAACACTAACCTGCGCCCTCACACGTACGCTCCCCCTAAAGCTTTGTCGTACACTCACCTGGACCCTAAACCGTCCCCGTCCCGTAACCCTAACCCTAGCCCGGACCCTAACCCTAACCCTTCCCCGAAGCCTGACCCTCACCCGTCCCCAATCCTAACCCGTACGCTAACACTAACCCACGCCCTCATACGTACGCTCCCCCTAAAGCGTTGTCGTACACTCACCTGGACCCTAAACCGTCCCCGTCCCCTAACCCTAACCCTAGCACGAACCCTAAGCCTAACACTTCCCCGAAGCCTGACCCTCACCCGTCCCCTAATCCTAACCCGTACACTAACACTAACTCACGCCCTCACACGTACGCTCCCCCTAAAGCGTTGTCGTACCCTCACCTGGACCCTAAACCGTCCCCGTCCCCTAACCCTAACCCTAGCCCGAACCCTAAGCGTAACCCTTCCCCGAAGCATGACCCTCACCCGTCCCCTAATCCTAACCCGTACGCTAACACTAACCTGCGCCCTCACACGAACGCTTCCACTAAAGCGTTCTCGTACACTCACCTGAACCCTAAACCGTCCCTGTCCCCTAACCCTAACCTAGCCCGAACCCTAAGCCTAACCCTTCCCCGAAGCATGACACTCACCCGTCCCATAATCCTAACCCGTACGCTAACACTAACCTGCGCCCTCACACGTACGCTCCCCCTATAGCGTTGTCGTACCCTCACCTGGACCCTAAACCGTCCCCATCCCCTAACCCTAACCCTAGCCCGAACCCTAACCCTATCCCTTCCCCGAAGCCTAACACTCAACCGTCCCCTAATCCTAACCCGTACGCTAACACTAACCCGCGCCCTCACACGTACGCTCCCCCAAAGCGTTGTTGTACCCTCAACTGGACCCTAAACCGTCCCCGTCCCCTAACCCTAACCCTAGCCCGAACCCTAACCCTAACCCTTCCCCAAAGCCTGACCCTCACCCGTCCCCAATCCTAACCCGTACGCTAACACTAACCCACGCCCTCATACGTAAGCTCCCCCTAAAGCGTTGTCGTACACTCACCTGGACCCTAAACCGTCCCCGTCCCCTAACCCTAACCCTAGCCTGAACCCTAAGCCTAACCCTTGCCCGAAGCCTGACCCTCACCCGTCCCCTAATCCTAACCCGTGCGCTAACAATAACCCACGCCCTCACACGTACGCTCCCCCTAAAGCGTTGTCGTACCCTCACCTGGACCCTAAACCGTCTGCGTCCCCTAACCCTAACCCTAGTCCGAACCCCTACCCTAACACTTCCCCGAAGCCTGACCCTCACCCGTCCCCTAATCCTAACCCGTACGCTAACACTAACTCGCGCCCTCACACGTACGCTCCCCCTAAAGCGTTGTCGTACCCTCACCTGGACCCTAAACCGTCCCCGTCCCCTAACCCTAACCCTAGCCCGAACCCTAAGCATAACCCTTCCCCGAAGCATGACCCTCACCCGTCCGCTTATCCTAACCCGTACGCTAACACTAACCTGCGCCCGCACACGAACGCTTCCACTAAAGCGTTGTCGTACACTCACCTGAACCCTAAACCGTCCCTGTCCCCTAACCCTAACCCTAGCCCGAACCCTAAGCCTAACCCTTCCCCGAAGCATGACACTCACCCGTCCCCTAATCATAACCCGTACGCTAACACTAACCTGCGCCCTCACACGTACGCTCCCCCTATAGCGTTGTCGTACCCTCACCTGGACCCTAAACCGTCCCCATCCCCTAACCCTAACCCTAGCCCGAACCCTAACCCTAACCCTTCCCCGAAGCCTAACACTCAACCGTCCCCTAATCCTAACCCGTACGCTAACACTAACCCGCGCCCTCACACGTACGCTCCCCCAAAGCGTTGTTGTACCCTCAACTGGACCCTAAACCGTCCCCGTCCCCTAACCCTAACCCTAGCCCGAACCCTAACCCTAACCCTTCCCCAAAGCCTGACCCTCACCCGTCCCCAATCCTAACCCGTACGCTAACACTAACCCACGCCCTCATACGTAAGCTCCCCCTAAAGCGTTGTCGTACACTCACCTGGACCCTAAACCGTCCCCGTCCCCTAACCCTAACCCTAGCCTGAACCCTAAGCCTAACCCTTGCCCGAAGCCTGACCCTCACCCGTCCCCTAATCCTAACCCGTGCGCTAACAATAACCCACGCCCTCACACGTACGCTCCCCCTAAAGCGTTGTCGTACCCTCACCTGGACCCTAAACCGTCTGCGTCCCCTAACCCTAACCCTAGTCCGAACCCCTACCCTAACACTTCCCCGAAGCCTGACCCTCACCCGTCCCCTAATCCTAACCCGTACGCTAACACTAACTCGCGCCCTCACACGTACGCTCCCCCTAAAGCGTTGTCGTACCCTCACCTGGACCCTAAACCGTCCCCGTCCCCTAACCCTAACCCTAGCCCGAACCCTAAGCATAACCCTTCCCCGAAGCATGACCCTCACCCGTCCGCTTATCCTAACCCGTACGCTAACACTAACCTGCGCCCTCACACGAACGCTTCCACTAAAGCGTTGTCGTACACTCACCTGAACCCTAAACCGTCCCTGTCCCCTAACCCTAACCCTAGCCCGAACCCTAAGCCTAACCCTTCCCCGAAGCATGACACTCACCCGTCCCCTAATCCTAACCCGTACGCTAACACTAACCTGCGCCCTCACACGTACGCTCCCCCTAAAGCGTTGTCGTACCCTCACCTGGACCCTGAACCCTCCCCGTCCCCTAACCCTAACCCTAGCCCGAACCCTAACCCTAACCCTTCCCCGAAGCCTAACACTCAACCGTCCCCTAATCCTAACCCGTACGCTAACACTAACCCGCGCCTTCACACGTACGCTCCCCCAAAGCGTTGTTGTACCCTCAACTGGACCCTAAACCGTCACCGTCCCCTAACCCTAACCCTAGCACGAACCCTAACCCTAAACCTTCCCCGAAGCCTGACCCTCACCCGTCCCCAATCCTAACCCGTACGCTAACACTAACCCGCGCCCTCATACGTAAGCTCCCCCTAAAGCGTTGTCGTACCCTCACCTGGACCCTAAACCGTCCCCGTCCCGTAACCCTAACCCTAGCCCGAACCCTAAGCCTAACCGTTGCCCGAAGCCTGACCCTCACCCGTCCCCTAATCCTAACCCGTACGCTAACAATAACTCGCGCCCTCACACGTACGCTCCCCCTAAAGCGTTGTCGTACCCTTACCTGGACCCTAAACCGTCCCCGTCCCCTAACCCTAACCCTAGCCCTAACCCTAAGCCTAACACTTCCCCGAAGCCTGACCCTCACCCGTCCCCTAATCCTAACCCGTACGCTAACACTAACCTGCGCCCTCACACGTACGCTCCCCGTAAAGCGTTGTCGTACCCTTACCTGGACCCTAAACCTTCCCCGTCCCCTAACCCTAACCCTAGCCCGAACCCTAACCCTAACCCTGCCCGAAGCCTGACTCTCACCCGTCCCCTCATCCTAACCCGTACGCTAACACTAACCCGCGCCCTCACACGTACGCTCCCCCTGAAGCATTGTCGTACCCTCACCTGGACCCTAAACCGTCCCCGTCCCCTAACCCTAACCCTAGCCCGAACCCTAACCCTAACCCTTCCCCGAAGCCTGACCCTCACCCGTCCCCTAATCCTAACCCGTACGCTAACACTAACCCGCGCCCTCACACGTACGCTCCCCCTAAAGCGTTGTCGTACACTCACCTGGACCCTAAACCGTCCCCGTCCCCTAACCCTAACCCTAGCCCGAACCATAAGCCTAACACTTCCCCGAAGCCTGACACTCACCCGTCCCCTAATCCTAACCTGTACGCTAACACTAACCCGTGCCGTCACACGTACGCTCCCCCTAAAGCGTTGTCGTACCCTCACCTGGACCGTAAACCGTCCCCGTCCCCTAACCCTAACCCTAGCCCGAACCCTAAGCCTAACCCTTCCCCGAAGCATGACCCTCACCCATCCCCTAATCCTAACCCGTACGCTAACACTAACCTGGGCCCTCAGACGTATGCTCCCCGTAAAGCGTTGTCGTACCCTCACCTGGACCCTAAACCGTCCCCGTCCCCTAACCCTAACCATAGCCCGATCCCTAACCCTAACCCTTCCCCGAAGCCTGACCCTCACCCGACCCCTAATCCTAACCCGTATGCTAACACTAACCTGCGCCCTCACACGTACGCTCCCCCTAAAGCTTTGTCGTACCCTCACCTGGACCCTAAACCGTCCCCGTCCCCTAACCCTAACCCTAGCCCGGACCCTAACCCTAACCCTTCCCCGAAGCCTGACCCTCACCCGGCCCCAATGCTAACCCGTACGCTAAAACTAAACCACGCCCTCATACGTACGCTCCCCCTAAAGCGTTGTCGTACCCTCACCTGGACCCTAAACCGTCCCCGTCCCCTAACCCTAACCCTAGCACGAACCCTAAGCCTAACACTTCCCCGAAGCCTGACCCTCACCCGTCCACTAATCCGAACACGTACGCTAACACTAACTCGCGCCCTCACACGTACGCTCCCCCTAAAGCGTTGTCGTACCCTCACCTGGACCCTAAACCGTCCCCGTCCCCTAACCCTAACCCTAGCCCGAACCATAACCCTAACCCTTACCCGAAGCCTGACCCTCACCCGTCCCCTAATCCTAACCTGTACGATAACACTATCCCGCGCCCTCACACGTACCCTCCCCCTAAAGCATTGCCGTACCCTCACCTGGACCCTAAACCATCCCCGTCCCCTAAACCTAACCCTAGCCCGAACCCTAAGCCTAACCCTTCCCCGAAGCATGACCCTCACCCGTCCCCTAATCCTAACCCGTACGGTAACACTAACCTGCGCCCTCACACGTACGCTCCCCCTGAAGTGTTGTCGTACCCTCACCTGGACCCTGAACCGTCCCCGTCCCCTAACCCTAACCCTAGCCCGAACCCTAACCCTAACCCTTCCCCGAAGCCTGACACTCAACCGTCCCCTATTCCTAACCCGTACGCTAACACTATCCCACGCCCTCACACGTACGCTCCCCCAAAGCGTTGTTGTACCCTCAACTGGATCCTAAACTGTCCCCGTCCCCTAACCCTAAACCTAGACCGAACCCTAACCCTAACCCTTCCCCGAAGCCTGAACCTCATCCGTCCTCAATCCTAACCCGTACGCTAACACTAACCCGCGCCCTCATACGTTCGCTCCCCCTAAAGCGTTGTCGTACCCTCACCTGGACCCTAAACCGTCCCCGTCCCCTAACCCTAACCCTAGCCCGAACCCTAAGCCTAACCCTTCCCTGAAGCCTGACCCTCACCCGTCCCCTAATCCTAACCCGTACGCTAACACTAACCTGCGGCCTCACACGTACGCTCCCCCTAAAGCGTTGTCGTACTCTCACATGGACCCTAAACCGTCCCCGTCCCCTAACCCTAACCCTAGCCCGAACCCTAAGCCTAACCATTGCCCGAAGCCTGACCCTCACCCGTCACCTAATCCTAACCCGTACGCTAACAATAACCCGCGCCCTCACACGTACGCTCCCCCTAAAGCGTTGTCGTACCCTCACCTGGACCCTAAACCGTCCCCGTCCCCTAACCCTAACCCTAGCCCGAACCCCTACCCTAACACTTCCCCGAAGCCTGACCCTCACACGTCCCCAATCCTAACCCGTACGCTAACACTAACCCGCGCCCTCATACGTACGCTCCCCCTAAATAGTTGTCGTACCTTCACCTGGACCCTAAACCGTCCCCGTCAACTAACCCTAACCCTAGCCTGAACCCTAAGCCTAACCCTTGCCCGAAGCCTGACCCTCACCCGTCCCCTAATCCTAACCCGTACGCTAACAATAACTCGCGCCCTCACACGTACCCTCCCCCTAAAGCGTTGTCGTACCCTTACCTGGACACTAAACCGTCCCCGTCCCCTAACCCTAACCCTAGCCCTAACCCTAAGCCTAACAATTCCCCGAAGCCTGACCCTCACCCGTCCCCTAATCCTAACCCGTACGCTAACACTAACCTGCGCCCTCACACGTACGCTCCCCGTAAAGCGTTGTCGTACCCTTACCTGGACCCTAAACCGTCCCCGTCCCCTAACCCTAACCCTAGCCCGAACCCTAACCCTAACCCTGCCCGAAGCCTGACTCTCACCCGTCCCCTCATCCTAACCCGTACGCTAACACTAACCCGCGCCCTCACACGTACGCTCCCCTTAAAGCGTTGTCGTACCCTCACCTGGACCCTAAACCGTCCCCGTCCCCTAACCCTAAACCTAGCCCGAACCCTAACCCTAACCCTTCCCCGAAGCCTGACCCTCACCCGTCCCCTAATCCTAACCCGTACGCTAACACTAACCTGCGCCCTCACACGTACGCTGCCCCTAAAGCGTTGTCGTACCCTCACCTGGACCCCAAACCGTCCCCGTCCCCTAACCCTAACCCTAGTCTGAACCATAAGCCTAACACTTCCCCGAAGCCTGACACACACCCGTCCCCGAATCCTAACCTGTACGCTAACACTAACGCGCGCCCTCACACATACACTCCCCCTAAAGCGTTGTCGTACTCTCACATGGACCCTAAACCGTCCCCGTCCCCTAACCCTAACCCTAGCCCGAACCATAAGCCTAACACTTCCCCGAAGCCTGACACTCACCCGTCCCCTAATCCTAACCCGTACGCTAACACTAACCCGCGCCCTCACACGTACGCTCCCCCTAAAGCGTTGTCGTACCCTCACCTGGACCCCAAACCGTCCCCGTCCCCTAACCCTAACCCTAGCCCGAACCCTAAGCCTAACCCTTCCCCGAAGCCTGACCCTCACCCGTCCCCTAATCCTAACCCGTATGCTAACACTAACCCGTGCCCTCACACGTACGCTACCCCTAAAGCGTTGTCGTACCCTCACCTGGACCCTAAACCGTCTCCGTCCCCTAACCCTAACCCTAGTCCGAACCCTAACCCTAACCCTTCCCCAAAGCCTGACCCTCACCCGTCCCCTAATCCTAACCCGTACGCTAACACTAACCCGTGCCCTCACACGTACGCTCCCCCTAAAGCGTTGTCGTACCCTCACCTGGACCGTAAACCGTCCCCGTCCCCTAACCCTAACCCTAGCCCGAACCCTAAGCCTAACCCTTCCCCGAAGCATGACCCTCACCCATCCCCTAATCCTAACCCGTACGCTAACACTAACCTGCGCCCTCAGACGTACGCTCTCAGTAAAGCGTTGTCGTACCCTCACCTGGACCCTAAACCGTCCCCGTCCCCTAGCCCTAACCATAGCCCGAACCCTAACCCTAACCCTTCCCCGAATCCTGACCCTCACCCGACCCCTAATCCTAACCCGTACGCTAACACTAACCTGCACCCTCACACGTACGCTCCCCCTAAATCTTTGTCGTACCCTCACCTGGACCCAAAACCGTCCCCGTCCCCTAACCCTAACCCTATCCCGGACCCTAACCCTAACCCTTCCCCGAAGCCTGACCCTCACCCGTCCCCAATCCTAACCCGTACGCTAACACTAACCCACGCCCTCATATGTACGCTCCCCCTAAAGTGTTGTCGTACCCTCACCTGGACCCTAAACCGTCCCCGTCCCCTAACCCTAACCCTAGCACGAACCCTAAGCCTAACACTTCCCCGAAGCCTGACCCTCACACGTCCCCTAATCCTAACCTGTACGATAACACTATCCCGCGCCCTCACACGTACGCTCCCCCTAAAGCGTTGCCGTACCCTCACCTGGACCCTAAACCGTCCCCGTCCCCTAACCCTAACCCTAGCCCGAACCCTAAGCCTAACCCTTCCCCGAAGCATGACCCTCACCCGTCCCCTAATCCTAACCCGTACGGTAACACTAACCTGCGCCCTCACACGTACTCTCCCCCTGAAGCGTTGTCGTACCCTCACCTGGACCCTGAACCATCCCCGTCCCCTAACCCTAACCCTAGCCCGAACCCTAACCCTAACCCTTCCCCGAAGCCTGACACTCAACCGTCCCCTATTCCTAACCCGTACGCTAACACTAACCCGCGCCCTCACACGTACGCTCCCCCAAAGCGTTGTAATACCCTCAACTGGACCCTAAACTGTCCCCGTCCCCTAACCCTAAACCTAGCCTGAACCCTAACCCTAACCCTTCCCCGAAGCCTGACCCTCACCCGTCCTCAATCCTAACCCGTACGTTAACACTAACCCGCGCCCTCATACGTACGCTCCCCCTAAAGCGTTGTCGTACCCTCACCTCGACCCTAAACCGTCCCCGTCCCCTAACCCTAACCCTAGCCCGAACCCTAAGCCTAACCCTTCCCCGAAGCCTGACCCTCACCCGTCCCCTAATCCTAACCCGTACGCTAACACTAACCTGCGCCCTCAGACGTACGCTCTCCGTAAAGCGTTGTCGTACCCTCACCTGGACCCTAAACCGTCCCCGTCCCCTAACCCTAACCATAGCCCGAACCCTAACCCTAACCCTTCCCCGAAGCCTGACCCTCACCAGACCCCTAATCCTAACCCGTACGCTAACACTAACCTGCGGCCTCACACGTACGCTCCCCCTAAAGCGTTGTCGTACTCTCACATGGACCCTAAACCGTCCCCGTCCCCTAACCCTAACCCTAGCCCGAACCCTAAGACTAACCATTGCCCGAAGCCTGACCCTCACCCGTCACCTAATCCTAACCCGTACGCTAAAAATAACCCGCGCCCTCACACGTACGCTCCCCCTAAAGCGTTGTCGTACCCTCACCTGGACCCTAAACCGTCCCCGTCCCCTAACCCTAACCCTAGCCCGAACCCCTACCCTAACACTTCCCCGAAGCCTGACCCTCACACGTCCCCAATCCTAACCCGTACGCTAACACTAACCCGCGCCCTCATACGTACGCTCCCCCTAAAGAGTTGTCGTACCTTCACCTGGACCCTAAACCGTCCCCTTCACCTAACCCTAACCCTAGCCTGAACCCTAAGCCTAACCCTTGCCCGAAGCCTGACCCTCACCCGTCCCCTAATCCTAACCCGTACGCTAACAATAACCCGCGCCCTCACACGTACGCTCCCCCTAAAGCGTTGTCGTACCCTTACCTGGACCCTAAACCGTCCCCGTCCCCTAACCCTAACCCTAGCCCTAACCCTAAGCCTAACACTTCCCCGAAGCCTGACCCTCACCCGTCCCCTAATCCTAACCCGTACGCTAACACTAACCTGCGCCCTCACACGTACACTCCCCGTAAAGCGTTGTCGTACCCTTACCTGGACCCTAAACCGTCCCCGTCCCCTAACCCTAACCCTAGCCCGAACCCTAACCGTAACCCTGCCCGAAGCCTGACTCTCACCCGTCCCCTCATCCTAACCCGTACGCTAACACTAACCCGCGCCCTCACACGTACGCTCCCCTTAAAGCGTTGTCGTACCCTCACCTGGACCCTAAACCGTCCCCGTCCCCTAACCCTAAACCTAGCCCGAACCCTAACCCTAACCCTTCCCCGAAGCCTGACCCTCACCCGTCCCATAATCCTAACCCGTACGCTAACACTAACCTGCGCCCTCACACGTACGCTGCCCCTAAAGCGTTGTCGTACCCTCACCTGGACCCCAAACCGTCCCCGTCCCCTAACCCTAACCCTAGCCTGAACCATAAGCCTAACACTTCCCCGAAGCCTGACACACACCCGTCCCCGAATCCTAACCTGTACGCTAACACTAACGCGCGCCCTCACACATACACTCCCCCTAAAGCGTTGTCGTACTCTCACATGGACCCTAAACCGTCCCCGTCCCCTAACCCTAACCCTAGCCCGAACCATAAGCCTAACACTTCCCCGAAGCCTGACACTCACCCGTCCCCTAATCCTAACCCGTACGCTAACACTAACCCGCGCCCTCACACGTACGCTCCCCCTAAAGCGTTGTCGTACCCTCACCTGGACCCCAAACCGTCCCCGTCCCCTAACCCTAACCCTAGCCCGAACCCTAAGCCTAACCCTTCCCCGAAGCCTGACCCTCACCCGTCCCCTAATCCTAACCCGTACGCTAACACTAACCCGTGCCCTCACACGTACGCTACCCCTAAAGCGTTGTCGTACCTTCACCTGGACCCTAAACCGTCTCCGTCCCCTAACCCTAACCCTAGTCCGAACCCTAACCCTAACCCTTCCCCAAAGCCTGACCCTCACCCGTCCCCTAATCCTAACCCGTACGCTAACACTAACCCGTGCCCTCACACGTACGCTCCCCCTAAAGCGTTGTCATACCCTCACCTGGACCGTAAACCGTCCCCGTCCCCTAACCCTAACCCTAGCCCGAACCCTAAGCCTAACCCTTCCCCGAAGCATGACCCTCACCCATCCCCTAATCCTAACCCGTACGCTAACACTAACCTGCGCCCTCAGACGTACGCTCTCCGTAAAGCGTTGTCGTACCCTCACCTGGACCCTAAACCGTCCCCGTCCCCTAACCCTAACCATAGCCCGAACCCTAACCCTAACCCTTCCCCGAAGCCTGACCCTCACCCGACCCCTAATCCTAACCCGTACGCTAACACTAACCTGCACCCTCACACGTACGCTCCCCCTAAATCTTTGTCGTACCCTCACCTGGACCCAAAACCGTCCCCGTCCCCTAACCCTAACCCTAGCCCGGACCCTAACCCTAACCCTTCCCCGAAGCCAGACCCTCACCCGTCCCCAATCCTAACCCGTACGCTAACACTAACCCACGCCCTCATACGTACGCTCCCCCTAAAGTGTTGTCGTACCCTCACCTGGACCCTAAACCGTCCCCGTCCCCTAACCCTAACCCTAGCACGAACCCTAAGCCTAACACTTCCCCGAAGCCTGACCCTCACACGTCCCCTAATCCTAACCTGTACGATAACACTATCCCGCGCCCTCACACGTACGCTCCCCCTAAAGCGTTGCCGTACCCTCACCTGGACTCTAAACCGTCCCCGTCCCCTAACCCTAACCCTAGCCCGAACCCTAAGCCTAACCCTTCCCCGAAGCATGACCCTCACCCGTCCCCTAATCCTAACCCGTACGGTAACACTAACCTGCGCCCTCACACGTACGCTCCCCCTGAAGCGTTGTCGTACCCTCACCTGGACCCTGAACCATCCCCGTCCCCTAACCCTAACCCTAGCCCGAACCCTAACCCTAACCCTTCCCCGAAGCCTGACACTCAACCGTCCCCTATTCCTAACCCGTACGCTAACACTAACCCACGCCCTCACACGTACGCTCCCCCAAAGCGTTGTAATACCCTCAACTGGACCCTAAACTGTCCCCGTCCCCTAACCCTAAACCTAGCCTGAACCCTAACCCTAACCCTTCCCCGAAGCCTGACCCTCACCCGTCCTCAATCCTAACCCGTACGCTAACACTAACCCGTGCCCTCACACGTACGCTCCCCCTAAAGCGTTGTCGTACCCTCACCTGGACCGTAAACCGTCCCCGTCCCCTAACCCTAACCCTAGCCCGAACCCTAAGCCTAACCCTTCCCCGAAGCATGACCCTCACCCATCCCCTAATCCTAACCCGTACGCTAACACTAACCTGCGCCCTCAGACGTACGCTCTCCGTAAAGCGTTGTCGTACCCTCACCTGGACCCTAAACCGTCCCCGTCCCCTAACCCTAACCATAGCCCGAACCCTAACCCTAACCCTTCCCCGAAGCCTGACCCTCACCCGACCCCTAATCCTAACCCGTACGCTAACACTAACCTGCACCCTCACACGTACGCTCCCCCTAAATCTTTGTCGTACCCTCACCTGGACCCTAAACCGTCCCCGTCCCCTAACCCTAACCCTAGCCCGGACCCTAACCCTAACCCTTCCCCGAAGCCTGACCCTCACCCGTCCCCAATCCTAACCCGTACGCTAACACTAACCCACGCCCTCATACGTACGCTCCCCCTAAAGTGTTTTCGTACCCTCACCTGGACCCTAAACCGTCCCCGTCCCCTAACCCTAACCCTAGCACGAACCCTAAGCCTAACACTTCCCCGAAGCCTGACCCTCACACGTCCCCTAATCCCAACCTGTACGATAACAGTATCCCGCGCCCTCACACGTACGCTCCCCCTAAAGCGTTGCCGTACCCTCACCTGGACCCTAAACCGTCCCCGTCCCCTAACCCTAACCCTAGCCCGAACCCTAAGCCTAACCCTTCCCCAAAGCATGACCCTCACCCGTCCCCTAATCCTAACCCGTACGGTAACACTAACCTGCGCCCTCACACGTACGCTCCCCCTGAAGCGTTGTCGTACCCTCACCTGGACCCTGAACCATCCCCGTCCCCTAACCCTAACCCTAGCCCGAACCCTAACCCTAACCCTTCCTCGAAGCCTGACACTCAACCGTCCCCTATTCCTAACCCGTACGCTAACAATAACCCGCGCCCTCACACGTACGCTCCCCCAAAGCGTTGTAATACCCTCAACTGGACCCTAAACTGTCCCCGTCCCCTAACCCTAAACCTAGCCTGAAACCTAACCCTAACCCTTCCCCGAAGCCTGACCCTCACCCGTCCTCAATCCTAACCCGTACGCTAACACTAACCCGCGCCCTCATACGTACGCTCCCCCTAAAGCGTTGTCGTACCCTCACCTGGACCCTAAACCGTCCCCGTCCCCTAACCCTAACCCTAGCCCGAACCCTAAGCCTAACCCTTCCCCGAAGCCTGACCCTCACCCGTCCCCTAATCCTAACCCGTACGCTAACACTAACCTGCGGCCTCACACGTACGCTCCCCCTAAAGCGTTGTCGTACCCTCAGCTGGACCCTAAACCGTCCCCGTCACCTAACCCTAACCCTAGCCCGAACCCCTACCCTAACACTTCCCCGAAGCCTGACCCTCACCCGTCCACAATCCTAACCCGTACGCTAACACTAACCCGCGCCCTCATACGTACACACCCCCTAAAGCGTTGTCGTACCTTCACCTGGACCCTAAACCGTCCCCGTCCCCTAACCCTAAACCTAGCCCGAACCCTAAGCCTAAACCTTGCCCGAAGCCTGACCCTCACCCGTCCCCTAATCCTAACCCGTACGCTAACAATAACCCGCGCCCTCACACGTACGCTCCCCCTAAAGCGTTGTCGTACCCTCATCTGGACCCTAAACCGTCCCCGTCCCCTAACCCTAACCCTAGCCCGAACCCTAACCCTAACCCTTCCCCGAAGCCTGACCCTCACCCGTCCCCTAATCCTAACCCGTACGCTAACACTAACCTGCGCCCTCACACGTACGCTCCCCGTAAAGCGTTGTCGTACACTTACCTGGACCCTAAACCGTCCCCGTCCCCTAACCCTAATCCTAGCCTGAACCCTAACCCTAACCCTGCCCGAAGCCTGACACTCACCCGTCCCCTCATCCTAACCCGTACGCTAAAACTAACCCGCGCCCTCACACGTACGCTCCCCCTAAAGCGTTGTCGTACCCTCACCTGGACCCTAAACCGTCCCCGTCCCCTAACCCTAACCCTAGCCCGAACCAAAACCCTAACCCTTCCCCGAAGCCTGACCCTCACCCGTCCCCTAATCCAAACCCGTACGCTAACACTAACCTGCGCCCTCACACGTACGCTGCCCCTAAAGCGTTGTCGTACCCTCACCTGGACCCTAAACTGTCCCCGTCCCCTAACCCTAACCCTAGCCCGAACTATAAGCCTGACACTTCCCCGAAGCCTGACACTCACCCGTCCCCTAATCCTAACCCGTACGCTAACACTAACCCGCGCCCTCACACGTACGCTCCCCCTAAAGCGTTGTCGTACCCTCACCTGGACCCCAAACCGTCCCCGTCCCCAACCCTAACCCAAGCCCGAACCCTAAGTCTAACCCTTCCCCGAAGCCTGACCCTCACCCGTCCCCTAATCCTAACCCGTACGCTAACACTAACCCGTGCTCTCACACGTGCGCTCCCCCTAAAGCGTTGTCGTACCCTCACCTGGACCCTAAACCGTCCCTGTCCCCTAATCCTAACCCTAGCCCGAACCCTAACCCTAACCCTTCGCCGAAGCCTGACCCTCACCCGTCCCCTAATCCTAACCCGTACGCTAACACTAACCCACGCCCTCACACGTACGCTCCCCCTAAAGCGTTGTCGTACCCTCACCTGGACCCTAAACCGTCCCCGTCCCCTAACCCTAACCCTAGCCCGAACCATAAGCCTAATACTTCCCCGAAGCCTGACACTCACCCGTCCCCGAATCCTAACCCGTACGCTAACACTAAGCCGTGCTCTCACACGTACGCTACCCCTAAAGCGTTCTCGTACCCTCACCTGGACCCTAAACCGTCCCTGTCCCCTAACCCTAACCCTAGTCCGAACATTAACCGTAACCCTTCCGCAAAGCCTGACCCTCACCCGTCCCCTAATCCTAACCCGTACGCTAACACTAACCCGTGCCGTCACACGTACTCTCCCCCTAAAGCGTTGTCGTACCCTCACCTGGACCGTAAACCGTCCCAGTCCCCTAACCCTAACCCTATCCCGAACCCTAAGCCTAACCCTTCCCCGAAGCATGACCCTCACCCATCCCCTAATCCTAACCCGTACGCTAACACTAACCTGCGCCCTCAGACGTACGCTCCCCGTAAAGCGTTGTCATACCCTCACCTGGACCATAAACCGTCCCCGTCCCCTAACCCTAACCATAGCCCGAACCCTAACCCTAACCCTTCCCCGAAGCCTGACCCTCACCGACCCCTAATCCTAACCCGTACGCTAACACTAAACTGCGCCCTCACACGTACGCTCCCCCTAAAGCTTTGTCGTACCCTCACCTGGACCCTAAACCGTCCCCGTCCCCTAACCCTAACACTAGCCCGGAACCTAACCCTAACCCTTCCCCGAAGCCTGACCCTCACCCGTCCCCAATCCTAACCCGTACGCTAACACTAACCCACGCCCTCATACGTACGCTCCCCCTAAAGCGTTGTCGTACCCTCACCTGGACCCTAAACCGTCCCCGTCCCCTAACCCTAACCCTAGCACGAACCCTAAGCCTAACCCTTACCCGAAGCCTGACCCTCACCCGTCCCCTAATCCTAACCTGTACGATAACACTATCCCGCGCCCTCACACGTACGCTCCCCCTAAAGCGTTGCCGTACCCTCACCTGGACCCTAAACCATCCCCGTCCCCTAACCCTAACCCTAGCCCGAACCCTAAGCCTAACCCTTCCCCGAAGCATGACCCTCACCCGTCCCCTAATCCTAACCCGTACGGTAACACTAACCTGCGCCATCACACGTACGCTCCCCCTGAAGCGTTGTCGTACCCTCACCTGGACCCTGAACCGTCCCCGTCCCCTAACCCTAACCCTAGCCCGAACCCTAACCCTAACCCTTCCCCGAAGGCTGACACTCAACCGTCCCCTATTCCTAACCCGTACGCTAACACTAACCCGCGCCCTCACACGTACGCTCCCCCAAAGCGTTGTTGTACCCTCAACTGGACCCTAAACTGTCCCCGTCCCCTAACCCTAAACCTAGCCCGAACCCTAACCCTAACTCTTCCCCGAAGCCTGACCCTCACCCGTCCTCAATCCTAACCCGTACGCTAACACTAACCCGCGCCCTCATACGTACGCTCCCCCTAAAGCGTTGTCGTACCCTCACCTGGACCCTAAACCGTCCCCGTCCCCTAACCCTAACCCTAGCCCGAACCCTAAGCCTAACCCTTCCCCGAAGCCTGACCCTCACCCGTCCCCTAAATCTAACCCGTACGCTAACACTAACCTGCGGCCTCACACGTACTCTCCCCCTAAAGCGTTGTCGTACTCTCACATGGACCCTAAACCGTCCCCGTCCCCTAACCCTAACCCTAGCCCGAACCATAAACCTAACACTTCCCCGAAGCCTGACACTCACCATTCCCCTAATCCTAACCCGTACGCTAACACTAAGCCGTGCTCTCACACGTACGCTCCCCCTAAAGCGTTGTCGTACCCTCACCTGGACCCCAAACCGTCCCCATCCCCTAACCCTAACCCTAGCCCGAACCCTAAGCCTAACCCTTCCCCGAAGCCTGACCCTCACCCGTCCCCTAATCCTAACCCGTACGCTAACACTAACCCGTGCCCTCACACGTACTCTACCCCTAAAGCGTTGTCGTACCCTCACCTGGACCCTAAACTGTCCCCGACCCCTAACCCTAACCCTAGTCCGAACCCTAACCCTAACCCTTCCCCAAAGCCTGACACTCACCCGTCCCCTAATCCTAACCCGTACGCTAACACTAACCCGTGCCCTCACACGTACGCTCCCCTAAAGCGTTGTCGTACCCTCACCTGCACCGTAAACCGTCCCCGTCCCCTAACCCTAACCCTAGCCCGAACCCTAAGCCTAACCCTTCCCCGAAGCATGACCCTCACCCATCCCCTAATCCTAACTCGTACGGTAACACTAACCTGCACCCTCAGACGTACGCTCCCCGTAAAGCGTTGTCGTACCCTCACCTGGACCCTAAACCGTCCCCGTCCCCTAACCCTAACCATAGCCCGAACCCTAACCCTAACACTTCCCCGAAGCCTGACCCTCACCAGACCCCTAATCCTAACCCGTACGCTAACACTAACCCGCGGCCTCACACGTACGCTCCCCCTAAAGCGTTGTCGTACCCTCACCTGGACCCTAAACCGTCCCCGTCCCCTAACCCTAACCCTAGCCCGAACCCTAACCCTAACCCTTCCCCAAAGCCTGACCCTAACCCGTCCCCTAATCCTAACCCGTACGCTAACACTAACCCGCGCCCTCACACGTACGCTCCCCCTAAAGCGTTGTCGTACACTCACCTGGACCCTAAACCGTCCCCGTCCCCTAACCCTAACCCTAGCCCGAACCCTAAGCCTAACACTTCCCCGAAGCCTGACCCTCACCCGTCCCCTAATCCTAACCAGTACGCTAACACTAACCTGCGCCCTCACACATACGCTCGCCCTAAAGCGTTGTCGTACCCTCACCTGGACCCTAAACCGTCCCCGTCACCTAGCCCTAACCCTAGCCCGAACCCTAACCCTAACACTTCCCTGACGCCTGACCCTCATCCGTCCCCTAATCCTAACCCGTACGCTAACACTAAACCGCGCCCTCACACGTACGCTCCCCCTAAAGCGTTGTCGTACCCTCACCTGGACCCTAAACCGTCCCCGTCCCCTAACCCTAACCCTAGCCCTCACCCTCACCCTAACCCTTCCACGAGGCTGACCATCACCCGTCCCCTAATCCTAACCCGTACGATAACACTATCCCGCGCCCTCACACGTACGCTCCCCCTAAAGCATTGTCGTACCCTCACCTGGACCCTAAACCGTCCCCGTCCCCTAACCCTAACCCTAGCCCGAACCCTCACCCTAACCCTTCCCCGAGGCTGACCCTCACCCGTCCCCTAATCCTAACCCGTACCCTAACACTATCCCGCGCCCTCACACGTACGCTCCCCCTAAAGCGTTGTCGTACCCTCAACTGGACCCTAAACCGTGCTCGTCCCCTAACCCTAACCCTAGCCCAAAACCTAACTCTAACCCTTCCCCGAAGCCTGACCCTCACCCGTCCCCTAATCCTAACCCGTACGCTAACACTAACCCGCGCCCTCACACGTACGCTCCCCCTAAAGCGTTGTCGTACCCTCACCTGCACGCTAAACCGTCCCCGTCCCCTAACCCTAACCCTAGTCCGAACCCTAAGCCTAACACTTCCCCAAAGCCTGACCCTCACCCGTCCCCTAATCCTAACCCGTACGCTAACACTAAACTACGCCCTCACACGTACGCTCCCCCTAAAGCGTTGTCGTACCATCATCTGGACCCTAAACCGTCCCCGTCCCCTAACCCTAACCCTAGCCCGAACCCTAACACTAACCCTTCCCCGAAGCCTGACCCTCACCCGTCCCCTAATCCTAACCCGTACGCTAACACTAACCCGCGCCCTCACACATACACTCCCCCTAAAGCGTTGTCGTACCCTCACCTGGACCCTAAATCGTCCCCGTCCCCTAACCCTAACCCTAGCTCGAACACTAAACCTAACACTTGCCCGAAGCCTGACCCTCACCCGTTCCCTAATCCTAATGTGTACGCTAACACTAACCCGCGCCCTCACATGTACGCTTCCCCTAAAGCGTTGTCGTACCCTCACGTGGACCCTAAACCGTCCCCGTCCCCTAACCGTAACCCGAACCCTAACCCTAACCCTTCCCCGAAGCCTGACCCTCACCCGTCCGCTAATCCTAACCCGTACGCTAAAACTAACCTGCGACCTCACACGTACGCTCCCCCTAATGCTTTGTCGTACCCTCACCTGGACCCTAAACCGTCCCCGTCCCCTAACCCTAACCCTAGCCCGAACCCTAACCCTAACCTTTCCCCGAAGCCTGACCCTCACCCGTCCCCAATCCTAACCCGTACGCTAACACTAACCCAGGCCCTCATACGTACGCTCCCCCTAAAGCGTTTTCATACCCTCACCTGGACCCTAAACCGTCTCCGTCCCCTAACCCTAACCCTAGCCCGAACCCTAAGCCTAACACTTGCCCGAAGCCTGACCCTCACCCGTCCCCTAATCCTAACCCGTACGCTAACACTAACCCGCGCCCTCACGCGTACGCTCCCCCTAAAGCGTTGTCGTACCCTCACCTGGACCCTAAACCGTCCCGATCCCCTAACCCTAACCCTAGCCCGAACCCTAAGCCTAACACTTCCCCGAAGCCTGACCCTCACCCGTCCCCTAATCCTAACCCGTATGCTAACACTAACCCGCGCCCTCACACGTACGCTCCCCCTGAAGCGTTGTCGTACCCTCACCTGGACCCTAAACCGTCCCCGTACCCTAACCCTAACCCTAGCCTGAACCCTAAGCCTAACTCTTCCCCGAAGCCTGACCCTCACCCGTCCCCTAATCCTAACCAGTACGCTAACACTAACCTGCGCCCTCACACATACGCTCGCCCTAAAGCGTTGTCGTACCCTCACCTGGACCCTAAACCGTCCCCGTCACCTAGCCCTAACCCTAGCCCGAACCCTAACCCTAACACTTCCCTGACGCCTGACCCTCATCCGTCCCCTAATCCTAACCCGTACGCTAACACTAAACCGCGCCCTCACACGTACGCTCCCCCTAAAGCGTTGTCGTACCCTCACCTGGACCCTAAACCGTCCCCGTCCCCTAACCCTAACCCTAGCCCGAACCCTCACCCTAACCCTTCCACGAGGCTGACCATCACCCGTCCCCTAATCCTAACCCGTACGATAACACTATCCCGCGCCCTCACACGTACGCTCCCCCTAAAGCATTGTCGTACCCTCACCTGGACCCTAAACCGTCCCCGTCCCCTAACCCTAACCCTAGCCCGAACCCTCACCCTAACCCTTCCCCGAGGCTGACCCTCACCCGTCCCCTAATCCTAACCCGTACCCTAACACTATCCCGCGCCCTCACACGTACGCTCCCCCTAAAGCGTTGTCGTACCCTCAACTGGACCCTAAACCGTGCCCGTCCCCTAACCCTAACCCTAGCCCAAAACCTAACTCTAACCCTTCCCCGAAGCCTGACCCTCACCCGTCCCCTAATCCTAACCCGTACGCTAACACTAACCCGCGCCCTCACACGTACGCTCCCCCTAAAGCGTTGTCGTACCCTCACCTGCACGCTAAACCGTCCCCGTCCCCTAACCCTAACCCTAGTCCGAACCCTAAGCCTAACACTTCCCCAAAGCCTGACCCTCACCCGTCCCCTAATCCTAACCCGTACGCTAACACTAACCCACGCCCTCACACGTACGCTCCCCCTAAAGCGTTGTCGTACCATCATCTGGACCCTAAACCGTCCCCGTCCCCTAACCCTAACCCTAGCCCGAACCCTAACACTAACCCTTCCCCGAAGCCTGACCCTCACCCGTCCCCTAATCCTAACCCGTACGCTAACACTAACCCGCGCCCTCACACATACACTCCCCCTAAAGCGTTGTCGTACCCTCACCTGGACCCTAAATCGTCCCCGTCCCCTAACCCTAACCCTAGCCCGAACACTAAACCTAACACTTGCCCGAAGCCTGACCCTCACCCGTTCCCTAATCCTAATGTGTACGCTAACACTAACCCGCGCCCTCACACGTACGCTTCCCCTAAAGCGTTGTCGTACCCTCACGTGGACCCTAAACCGTCCCCGTCCCCTAACCGTAACCCGAACCCTAACCCTAACCCTTCCCCGAAGCCTGACCCTCACCCGTCCGCTAATCCTAACCCGTACGCTAAAACTAACCTGCGACCTCACACGTACGCTCCCCCTAATGCTTTGTCGTACCCTCACCTGGACCCTAAACCGTCCCCGTCCCCTAACCCTAACCCTAGACCGAACCCTAACCCTAACCTTTCCCCGAAGCCTGACCCTCACCCGTCCCCAATCCTAACCCGTACGCTAACACTAACCCAGGCCCTCATACGTACGCTCCCCCTAAAGCGTTTTCATACCCTCACCTGGACCCTAAACCATCCCCGTCCCCTAACCCTAACCCTAGCCCGAACCCTAAGCCTAACACTTGCCCGAAGCCTGACCCTCACCCGTCCCCTAATCCTAACCCGTACGCTAACACTAACCCGCGCCCTCACGCGTACGCTCCCCCTAAAGCGTTGTCGTACCCTCACCTGGACCCTAAACCGTCCCGATCCCCTAACCCTAACCCTAGCCCGAACCCTAAGCCTAACACTTCCCCGAAGCCTGACCCTCACCCGTCCGCTAATCCTAACCCGTATGCTAACACTAACCCGCGCCCTCACACGTACGCTCCCCCTGAAGCGTTGTCGTACCCTCACCTGGACCCTAAACCGTCCCCGTACCCTAACCCTAACCCTAGCCTGAACCCTAAGCCTAACTCTTCCCCGAAGCCTGACCCTCACCCGTCCCCTAATCCTAACCTGTACGCTAACACAAACCTGCGCCCTCACACGTACGCTCCCCCTAAAGCGTTGTCGTACCCTCACCTGGACCCTAAACCGTCCCCGTCCCCTAACCCTAACCCTAGCCCGAACCCTAAGCCTAACCCTTCCCCGAAGCCTGACCCTCACCCGTCCCCTAATCCTAACCCGTACGCTAACACTATCCAGCGCCCTCACACGTACGCTCCCCCTAAAGCGTTGTCGTACCCTCACCTGGACCCTAAACCGTCCCCGTCCCCTAACCCTAACCCTAGCCCGAACCCTCACCCTAACCCTTCCACGAGGCTGACCATCACCCGTCCCCTAATCCTAACCCGTACGCTAACACTATCCCGCGCCCTCACACGTACGCTCCCCCTAAAGCATTGTCGTACCCTCACCTGGACCCTAAACCGTCCCCGTCCCCTAACCCTAACCCTAGCCCGAACCCTCACCCTAACCCTTCCCCGAGGCTGACCCTCACCCGTCCCCTAATCCTAACCCGTACGCTAACACTATCCAGCGCCCTCACACGTACGCTCCCCCTAAAGCGTTGTCGTACCCTCACCTGGACCCTAAACCGTCCCCGTCCCCTAACCCTAACCCTAGTCCGAACCCTAAGCCTAACACTTCCCCAAAGCCTGACCCTCACCCGTCCCCTAATCCTAACCACTACGCTAACACTAACCTGCACCCTCACACATACGCTCTCCCTAAAGCGCTGTCGTACCCTCACCTGGACCCTAAACCGTCCCCGTCCCCTAACCCTAACCCTAGCCCGAACCCTAAACCTAATCCTTTCCCGAAGCCTGACCCTCACCCGTCCCCTAATCCTAACCCGTACGCTAACACTATCCCGCGCCCTCACACGTACGCTCCCCCTAAAGCGTTGTCATACCCTCACCTGGACCCTAAACCGTCCCCGTCCCCTAACCCTAACCCTAGCCCGAACCCTAATCCTAAACCTTCCCCGAAGCCTGACCCTCACCCGTCCCCTAATCCTAACCCGTACGCTAACACTAACCCGCGCCCTCACACGTACGCCTCCCCTAAAGCGTTGTCGTACCCTCACCTGGACCCTAAACCGTCCCCGTCGCCTAACCCTAACCCTAGCCCGAACCCTAACACTAACCCTTCCCCGAAGCCTGACCCTCACCCGTCCCCTAATCCTAACCCGTACGCTAACACTAACCCGCGCCCTCACACATACACTCCCCCTAAAGCGTTGTCGTACCCTCACCTGGACCCTAAACCGTCCCCGTCCCCTTACCCTAACCCTAGCCCGAACCCTAAGCCTAAACCTTCCCCGAAGCATGACCCTCACCCGTCCCCTAATCCTAACCCGTACGCTAACACTAACCCGCGCCCTCACACGTACGATCCCCTTAAAGCGTTGTCGTACCCTCACCTGGACACTAATCCGTCCCCGTCCCCTAACCCTAACCCTAGCCCGAACCCTAAGCCTAACACTTCCCCGAATCCTGACCCTCACCCGTCCCCTAATCCTAACCCATACGCTAACACTAACCCCCGCCCTCACACGTACACTCCCCCTAAAGCGTTGTCGTACCCTCACCTGGACCCTAAACCGTCCCCGTCCCCTATCCCTAACCCTAGCCCGAACCCTAAGCCTAACACTTCCCCGAAGCTTGACCCTCACCCGTCCCATAATCCTAATCCGTACGCTAACACTAACCCGCGCCCTCATACGTACCCTCCCCCTAAAGCGTTGTCGAACCCTCACCTGGACCCTAAACCGTCCCCGTCCCCTAACCCTAACCCTAACCCTACTCCGAACCCTATGCCTAAGACTTCCCCGAAGCCTGACCCTCACCCGTCCCCTAATCCTGACCCGTACGCGAACACTAACCCGCGCCCTCACACGTTCGCTCCCCCAAAGCGTTGTCGTACCCTCACCTGGACCCTAAACCGTCCCCGTCCCCTAACCCTAACCCTAGCCCGAACCCTAACCCTAACACTTCCCCGAAGCCTGACCCTCACCCGTCCCCTAATCCTAACGCGTACGCTAACACTAACCCGCGCCCTCAGACGTACGCTCCCCCTAAAGCGTTGTCGTACCCTCACCTGGACCCTAAACCGTCCCCGTCCCCTAACCCTAACCCTAGTCCGAACCCAAAGCCTAACACTTCCCCAAAGCCTGACCCTCACCCGTCCCCTAATCCTAACCAGTACGCTAACACTAACCTGCACCCTCACACGTACGCTCTCCCTAAAGCGTTGTCGTACCCTCACCTGGACCCTAAACCGTCCCCGTCCCCTAACCCTAACCCTAGCCCGAACCCTCACCCTAACCCTTCCACGAGGCTGACCATCACCCGTCCCCTAATCCTAACCCGTACGATAACACTATCCCGCGCCCTCACACGTACGCTCCCCCTAAAGCATTGTCGTACCCTCACCTGGACCCTAAACCGTCCCCGTCCCCTAACCCTAACCCTAGCCCGAACCCTCACCCTAACCCTTCCCCGAGGCTGACCCTCACCCGTCCCCTAATCCTAACCCGTACCCTAACACTATCCCGCGCCCTCACACGTACGCTCCCCCTAAAGCGTTGTCGTACCCTCAACTGGACCCTAAACCGTGCCCGTCCCCTAACCCTAACCCTAGCCCAAAACCTAACTCTAACCCTTCCCCGAAGCCTGACCCTCACCCGTCCCCTAATCCTAACCCGTACGCTAACACTAACCCGCGCCCTCACACGTACGCTCCCCCTAAAGCGTTGTCGTACCCTCACCTGCACGCTAAACCGTCCCCGTCCCCTAACCCTAACCCTAGTCCGAACCCTAAGCCTAACACTTCCCCAAAGCCTGACCCTCACCCGTCCCCTAATCCTAACCCGTACGCTAACACTAACCCACGCCCTCACACGTACGCTCCCCCTAAAGCGTTGTCGTACCATCATCTGGACCCTAAACCGTCCCCGTCCCCTAACCCTAACCCTAGCCCGAACCCTAACACTAACCCTTCCCCGAAGCCTGACCCTCACCCGTCCCCTAATCCTAACCCGTACGCTAACACTAACCCGCGCCCTCACACATACACTCCCCCTAAAGCGTTGTCGTACCCTCACCTGGACCCTAAATCGTCCCCGTCCCCTAACCCTAACCCTAGCCCGAACACTAAACCTAACACTTGCCCGAAGCCTGACCCTCACCCGTTCCCTAATCCTAATGTGTACGCTAACACTAACCCGCGCCCTCACACGTACGCTTCCCCTAAAGCGTTGTCGTACCCTCACGTGGACCCTAAACCGTCCCCGTCCCCTAACCGTAACCCGAACCCTAACCCTAACCCTTCCCCGAAGCCTGACCCTCACCCGTCCGCTAATCCTAACCCGTACGCTAAAACTAACCTGCGACCTCACACGTACGCTCCCCCTAATGCTTTGTCGTACCCTCACCTGGACCCTAAACCGTCCCCGTCCCCTAACCCTAACCCTAGACCGAACCCTAACCCTAACCTTTCCCCGAAGCCTGACCCTCACCCGTCCCCAATCCTAACCCGTACGCTAACACTAACCCAGGCCCTCATACGTACGCTCCCCCTAAAGCGTTTTCATACCCTCACCTGGACCCTAAACCATCCCCGTCCCCTAACCCTAACCCTAGCCCGAACCCTAAGCCTAACACTTGCCCGAAGCCTGACCCTCACCCGTCCCCTAATCCTAACCCGTACGCTAACACTAACCCGCGCCCTCACGCGTACGCTCCCCCTAAAGCGTTGTCGTACCCTCACCTGGACCCTAAACCGTCCCGATCCCCTAACCCTAACCCTAGCCCGAACCCTAAGCCTAACACTTCCCCGAAGCCTGACCCTCACCCGTCCGCTAATCCTAACCCGTATGCTAACACTAACCCGCGCCCTCACACGTACGCTCCCCCTGAAGCGTTGTCGTACCCTCACCTGGACCCTAAACCGTCCCCGTACCCTAACCCTAACCCTAGCCTGAACCCTAAGCCTAACTCTTCCCCGAAGCCTGACCCTCACCCGTCCCCTAATCCTAACCTGTACGCTAACACAAACCTGCGCCCTCACACGTACGCTCCCCCTAAAGCGTTGTCGTACCCTCACCTGGACCCTAAACCGTCCCCGTCCCCTAACCCTAACCCTAGCCCGAACCCTAAGCCTAACCCTTCCCCGAAGCCTGACCCTCACCCGTCCCCTAATCCTAACCCGTACGCTAACACTATCCAGCGCCCTCACACGTACGCTCCCCCTAAAGCGTTGTCGTACCCTCACCTGGACCCTAAACCGTCCCCGTCCCCTAACCCTAACCCTAGCCCGAACCCTCACCCTAACCCTTCCACGAGGCTGACCATCACCCGTCCCCTAATCCTAACCCGTACGCTAACACTATCCCGCGCCCTCACACGTACGCTCCCCCTAAAGCATTGTCGTACCCTCACCTGGACCCTAAACCGTCCCCGTCCCCTAACCCTAACCCTAGCCCGAACCCTCACCCTAACCCTTCCCCGAGGCTGACCCTCACCCGTCCCCTAATCCTAACCCGTACGCTAACACTATCCAGCGCCCTCACACGTACGCTCCCCCTAAAGCGTTGTCGTACCCTCACCTGGACCCTAAACCGTCCCCGTCCCCTAACCCTAACCCTAGTCCGAACCCTAAGCCTAACACTTCCCCAAAGCCTGACCCTCACCCGTCCCCTAATCCTAACCACTACGCTAACACTAACCTGCACCCTCACACATACGCTCTCCCTAAAGCGCTGTCGTACCCTCACCTGGACCCTAAACCGTCCCCGTCCCCTAACCCTAACCCTAGCCCGAACCCTAAACCTAATCCTTTCCCGAAGCCTGACCCTCACCCGTCCCCTAATCCTAACCCGTACGCTAACACTATCCCGCGCCCTCACACGTACGCTCCCCCTAAAGCGTTGTCATACCCTCACCTGGACCCTAAACCGTCCCCGTCCCCTAACCCTAACCCTAGCCCGAACCCTAATCCTAAACCTTCCCCGAAGCCTGACCCTCACCCGTCCCCTAATCCTAACCCGTACGCTAACACTAACCCGCGCCCTCACACGTACGCCTCCCCTAAAGCGTTGTCGTACCCTCACCTGGACCCTAAACCGTCCCCGTCGCCTAACCCTAACCCTAGCCCGAACCCTAACACTAACCCTTCCCCGAAGCCTGACCCTCACCCGTCCCCTAATCCTAACCCGTACGCTAACACTAACCCGCGCCCTCACACATACACTCCCCCTAAAGCGTTGTCGTACCCTCACCTGGACCCTAAACCGTCCCCGTCCCCTTACCCTAACCCTAGCCCGAACCCTAAGCCTAAACCTTCCCCGAAGCATGACCCTCACCCGTCCCCTAATCCTAACCCGTACGCTAACACTAACCCGCGCCCTCACACGTACGATCCCCTTAAAGCGTTGTCGTACCCTCACCTGGACACTAATCCGTCCCCGTCCCCTAACCCTAACCCTAGCCCGAACCCTAAGCCTAACACTTCCCCGAATCCTGACCCTCACCCGTCCCCTAATCCTAACCCATACGCTAACACTAACCCCCGCCCTCACACGTACACTCCCCCTAAAGCGTTGTCGTACCCTCACCTGGACCCTAAACCGTCCCCGTCCCCTATCCCTAACCCTAGCCCGAACCCTAAGCCTAACACTTCCCCGAAGCTTGACCCTCACCCGTCCCATAATCCTAATCCGTACGCTAACACTAACCCGCGCCCTCATACGTACCCTCCCCCTAAAGCGTTGTCGAACCCTCACCTGGACCCTAAACCGTCCCCGTCCCCTAACCCTAACCCTAACCCTACTCCGAACCCTATGCCTAAGACTTCCCCGAAGCCTGACCCTCACCCGTCCCCTAATCCTGACCCGTACGCGAACACTAACCCGCGCCCTCACACGTTCGCTCCCCCAAAGCGTTGTCGTACCCTCACCTGGACCCTAAACCGTCCCCGTCCCCTAACCCTAACCCTAGCCCGAACCCTAACCCTAACACTTCCCCGAAGCCTGACCCTCACCCGTCCCCTAATCCTAACGCGTACGCTAACACTAACCCGCGCCCTCAGACGTACGCTCCCCCTAAAGCGTTGTCGTACCCTCACCTGGACCCTAAACCGTCCCCGTCCCCTAACCCTAACCCTAGTCCGAACCCAAAGCCTAACACTTCCCCAAAGCCTGACCCTCACCCGTCCCCTAATCCTAACCAGTACGCTAACACTAACCTGCACCCTCACACGTACGCTCTCCCTAAAGCGTTGTCGTACCCTCACCTGGACCCTAAACCGTCCCCGTCCCCTAACCCTAACCCTAGCCCGAACCCTAACCCTAAATCTTCCCCGAAGCCTGACCCTCACCCGTCCCCTAATCCTAACCCGTACGCTAACACTAACCCACGCCCTCACACGTACGCTCCCCCTAAAGCGTTGTCGTACCATCACCTGGACCCTAAACCGTCCCCGTCCCCTAACCCTAACCCTAGCCCGAACACTAACACTAACCCTTCCCCGAAGCCTGACCCTCACCCGTCCCCTAATCCTAACCCGTACGCTAACACTAACCCGCGCCCTCACACATACACTCCCCCTAAAGCGTTGTCGTACCCTCACCTGGAACCTAAATAGTCCCCGTCCCCTAACCCTAACCCTAGCCCGAACCCTAACCCTAACACTTGCCCGAAGCCTGACCCTCACCCGTTCCCTAATCCTAACGTGTACGCTAACACTAACCCGCGCCCTCACACGTACGCTCCCCCTAAAGCGTTGGCGTACCCTCACCTGGACCCTAAACCGTCCCCGTCCCCTAACCCTAACCCTAACCCGAACCCTAAACCTAACCCTTCCCCGAAGCGTGACCCTCACCCGTCCGCTAATCCTAACCCGTACGCTAAAACTAACTTGCGACCTCACACGTACGCTCCCCCTAATGCTTTGTCGTACCCTCACCTGGACCCTAAACCGTCCCCGTCCCCTAACCCTAACCCTAGCCCGAACCCTAACCCTAACCTTTCCCCGAAGCCTGACCCTCACCCGTCCCCAATCCTAACCCGTACGCTAACACTAACCCAGGTCCTCATACGTACACTCCCCCTAAAGCGTTTTCGTACCCTCACCTGGACCCTAAACCGTCCCCGTCCCCTAACCCTAACTCTAGCCCGAACCCTAAGCCTAACACTTGCCCGAAGCCTGACCCTCACCCGTCACCTAATCCTAACCCGTACGCTAACACTAACCCGCGCCCTCACGCGTACGCTCCCCCTAAAGCGTTGTCGTACCCTCACCTGGACCCTAAACCGTCCCGATACCCTAACCCTAACCCTAACCCTAGCCCGAACCGTAAGCCTAACACTTCCCCGAAGCCTGACCCTCAACCGTCCCCTAATCCTAACCCGTATGCTAACACTAACCCGCGCCCTCACACGTACGCTCCCCCTAAAGCGTTGTCGTACCCTCACCTGGACCCTAAACCGTCCCCGTACCCTAACCCTAACCCTAGCCCGAACCCTAAGCCTAACACTTCCCCGAAGCCTGACCCTCACCCGTCCCCTAATCCTAACCTGTACGCTAACACAAACCTGCGCCCTCACACGTACGCTCCCCCTAAAGCGTTGTCGTACCCTCACCTGCACCCTAAACCGTCCCCGTCCCCTAACCCTAACCCTAGCCCGAACCCTAAGCCTAACCCTTCCCCGAAGCCTGACCCTCACCCGTAACCTAATCCTAACCCGTACGCTAACACTAACCCGCGCCCTCACACGTACGCTCCCCCTAAAGCGTTGTCGTACCCTCACCTGAACCCTAAACCGTCCCCGTCCCGTAACCCTAACCCTAGCCCGAACCCTCACCCTAACCCTTCCACGAGGCTGACCATCACCCGTCCCCTAATCCTAACCCGTACGCTAACACTATCCAGCGCCCTCACACGTACGCTCCCCCTAAAGCGTTGTCGTACCCTCACCTGGACCCTAAACCGTCCCCGTCCCCTAACCCTAACCCTAGACCGAACCCTCACCCTAACCCTTCCCCGAGGCTGACCCTCACCCGTCCCCTAATCCTAACCCGTACGCTAACACTATCCAGCGCCCTCACACGTACGCTCCCCCTAAAGCGTTGTCGTACCCTCAACTGGACCCTAAACCGTGCCCGTCCCCTAACCCTAAACCTAGCCCAAAACCTAAATCTAACCCTTCCCCGAAGCCTGACCCTCACCCGTCCCCTAATCCTAACCCGTACGCTAACACTAACCCGCGCCCTCACACGTACGCTCCCCCTAAACCGTTGTCGTACCCTCACCTGGACCCTAAACCGTCCCCGTCCCCTAACCCTAACCCTAGTCCGAACCCTAAGCCTAACACTTCCCCAAAGCCTGACCCTCACCCGTCCCCTAATCCTAACCAGTACGCTAACACTAACCTGCACCCTCACACGTACGCTCTCCCTAAAGCGTTGTCGTACCCTCACCTGGACCCTAAACCGTCCCCTTCCCCTAACCCTAACCCTAGCCCGAACCCTAAACCTAATCCTTTCCCGAAGCCTGACCCTCACCCGTCCCCTAATCCTAACCCGTACGCTAACACTATCCCGCGCCCTCACACGTACGCTCCCCCTAAAGCGTTGTCATACCCTCACCTGGACCCTAAACCGTCCCCGTCCCCTAACCCTAACCCTAGCCCGAAACCTAACCCTAAACCTTCCCCGAAACCTGACCCTCACCTGTCCCCTAATCCTAACCCGTACGCTAACACTAACCCGCGCCCTCACACGTACGCTCCCCCTAAAGCGTTGTCGTACCATCACCTGGACCCTAAACCGTCCCCGTCCCCTAACCCTAACCCTAGCCCGAACCCTAACACTAACCCTTCCCCGAAGCCTGATCCTCACCCGTCCCCTAATCCTAACCCGTACGCTAACACTAACCCACGCCCTCACACATACACTCCCCCTAAAGTGTGGTCGTACCCTCACCTGGACCCTAAACCGTCCCCATCCCCTAACCCTAACCCTAGCCCGAACCCTAAGCCTAAACCTTCCCCGAAGCATGACCCTCACCCGTCCCCTAATCCTAACCCGTACGCTAACACTAACCCGCGCCCTCACACGTACGCTCCCCCTAAAGCGTTGTCGTACCCGCACCTTGACCCTAAACCGTCCCCGTCCCCTAACCCTAACCCTAGCCCGAACCCTAAGCCTAAACCTTCCCTGAAGCCTGACACTCACCCGTCCCCTAATCCTAACCCGTACGCTACCACTAACCCACGCCCTCACAAATACGCTCCCCTTAAAGCGTTGTCGTACCCTCACCTGGACACTAAACCGTCCCCGTCCCCTAACCCTAACCCTAGCCCGAACCCTAAGCCTAACACTTCCCCGAATCCTGACCCTCACCCGTCCCCTAATCCTAACCCGTACACTAACACTAACCCACGCCCTCATACGTACCCTCCCCCTAAAGCGTTGTCGAACCCTCACCTGGACCCTAAACCGTCCCCGTCCCCTAACCCTAACCCTACTCCGAACCCTATGCCTAAGACTTACCCGAAGCCTGACCCTCACCCGTCCCCTAATCCTGACCCGTACGCGAACACTAACCCGCGCCCTCACACGTTCGCTCCCCCAAAGCGTTGTCGTACCCTCACCTGGACCCTAAACCGTCCCCGTCCCCTAACCCTAACCCTAGACCGAACACTAACCCTAACACTTCCCCGAAGCCTGACCCTCACCCGTCCCCTAATCCTAACGCGTACGCTAACACTAACCCGCGCCCTCACACGTACGCTCACCCTAAAGCGTTGTCGTACCCTCACCTGGACCCTAAACCGTCCCCGTCCCCTAACCCTAACCCTAGTCCGAACCCTAAGCCTAACACTTCCCCAAAGCCTGACCCTCACCCGTCCCCTAATCCTAACCAGTACGCTAACACTAACCTGCACCCTCACACGTACGCTCTCCCTAAAGCGTTGTCGTACCCTCACCTGGACCCTAAACCGTCCCCGTCCCCTAACCCTAACCCTAGCCCGAACCCTAAACCTAATCCTTTCCCGAAGCCTGACCCTCACCCGTCCCATAATCCTAACCCGTACGCTAACACTATCCCGCGCCCTCACACGTACGCTCCCCCTAAAGCGTTGTCGTACCCTCACCTGGACCCTAAACCGTCCCCGTCGCCTAACCCTAACCCTAGCCCGAACCCTAACCCTAAACCTTCCCCGAAGCCTGACCCTCACCCGTCCCCTAATCCTAACCCGTACGCTAACACTAACCCGCGCCCTCACACGTACGCTCCCCCTAAAGCGTTGTCGTACCATCACCTGGACCCTAAACCCTCCCCGTCCCCTAACCCTAACCCTAGCCCGAACACTAACACTAACACTTCCCCGAAGCCTGACCCTCACCCGTCCCCTAATCCTAACCCGTACGCTAACACTATCCAGCGCCCTCACACGTACGCTCTCCCTAAAGCGTTGTCGTACCCTCAACTGGACCCTAAACCTTGCCCGTCCCCTAACCCTAACCGTAGCCCAAAACCTAACTCTAACCCTTCCCCGAAGCCTGACCCTCACCCGTCCCCTAATCCTAACCCGTACGCTAACACTAACCCGCGCCCTCACATGTACGCTCCCCCTAAAGCGTTGTCGTACCCTCACCTGGACCCTAAACTGTCCCCGTCCCCTAACCCTAACCCTAGTCCGAACCCTAAGCCTAACACTTCCCCAAAGCCTGACCATCACCCGTCCCCTAATCCTAACCAGTACGCTAACACTAACCTGCACACTCACACGTACGCTCTCCCTAAAGCGTTGTCGTACCCTCACCTGGACCCTAAACCGTCCCCGTCCCCTAACCCTAACCCTAGCCCGAACCCTAAACCTAATCCTTTCCCGAAGCCTGACCCTCACCCGTCCCCTAATCCTAACCCGTACGCTAACACTATCCCGCGCCCTCACACGTACGCTCCCCCTAAAGCGTTGTCATACCCTCACCTGGACCCTAAACCGTCCCCGTCCCCTAACCCTAACCCTAGCCCGAACCCTAAACCTAAACCTTCCCCGAAGCCTGACCCTCACCCGTCCCCTAATCCTAACCCGTACGCTAACACTAACCCGCGCCCTCACCCGTACGCCTCCCCTAAAGCGTTGTCGTACCCTCACCTGGACCCTAAACCGTCCCCGTCGCCTAACCCTAACCCTAGCCCGAACCCTAACACTAACCCTTCCCCGAAGCCTGACCCTCACCCGTCCCCTAATCCTAACCCGTACGCTAACACTAACCCGCGCCCTCACACATACACTCCCCCTAAAGCGTTGTCGTACCCTCACCTGGACCCTAAACCGTCCCCGTCCCCTAACCCTAACCCTAGCCCGAACCCTAAGCCTAAACCTTCCCCGAAGCATGACCCTCACCCGTCCCCTAATCCTAACCCGTACGCTAACACTAACCCGCGCCCTCACACGTACGCTCCCCTTAAAGCGTTGTCGTACACTCACCTGGACACTAATCCGTCCCCGTCCCCTAACCCTAACCCTAGCCCGAACCCTAAGCCTAACACTTCCCCGAATCCTGACCCTCACCCGTCCCCTAATCCTAATCCATACGCTAACACTAACCCCCGCCCTCACACGTACACTCCCCCTAAAGCGTTGTCGAACCCTCACCTGGACCCTAAACCGTCCCCGTCCCCTAACCCTAACCCTACTCCGAACCCTATGCCTAAGACTTCCCCGAAGCCTGACCCTCACCCGTCCCCTTATCCTGACCCGTACGCGAACACTAACCCGCGCCCTCACACGTTCGCTCCCCCAAAGCGTTGTCGTACCCTCACCTGGACCCTAAACCGTCCCCGTCCCCTAACCCTAACCCTAGTCCGAACCCAAAGCCTAACACTTCCCCAAAGCCTGACCCTCACCCGTCCCCTAATCCTAACCAGTACGCTAACACTAACCTGCACCCTCACACGTACGCTCTCCCTAAAGCGTTATCGTACCCTCACCTGGACCCTAAACCGTCCCCGTCCCCTAACCCTAACCCTAGCCCGAACCCTAACCCTAAAACTTCCCCGAAGCCTGACCCTCACCCGTCCCCTAATCCTAACCCGTACGCTAACACTAACCCGCGCCCTCACACGTACGCTCCCCCTAAAGCGTTGTCGTACCATCACCTGGACCCTAAGCCGTCCCCGTCCCCTAACCCTAACCCTAGCCCGAACACTAACACTAACCCTTCCCCGAAGCCTGACCCTCACCCGTCCCCTAATCCTAACCCGTACGCTAACACTAACCCGCGCCCTCACACATACACTCCCCCTAAAGCGTTGTCGTACCCTCACCTGGACCCTAAATAGTCCCCGTCCCCTAACCCTAACCCTAGCCCGAACCCTAACCCTAACACTTGCCCGAAGCCTGACCCTCACCCGTTCCCTAATCCTAACGTGTACGCTAACACTAACCCGCGCCCTCACACGTACGCTCCCCCTAAAGCGTTGTCGTACCCTCAACTGGACCCTAAACCGTCCCCGTCCCCTAACCCTAACCCTAACCCGAACCCTAACCCTAACCCTTCCCCGAAGCGTGACCCTCACCCGTCTGCTAATCCTAACCCATACGCTAAAACTAACCTGCGACCTCAAACGTACGCTCCCCCTAATGCTTTGTCGTACCCTCACCTGGACCCTAAACCGTCCCCGTCCCCTAACCCTAACCCTAGCCCGAACCCTAACCCTAACCTTTCCCCGAAGCCTGACCCTCACCCGTCCCCAATCCTAACCCGTACGCTAACACTAACCCAGGTCCTCATACGTACGCTCCCCCTAAAGCGTTTTCGTACCCTCACCTGGACCCTAAACCGTCCCCGTCCCCTAACCCTAACCCTAGCCCGAACCCTAAGCCTAACACTTGCCGGAAGCCTGACCCTCACCCGTCCCCTAATCCTAACCCGTACGCTAACACTAACCCGCGCCCTCACGCGTACGCTCCCCCTAAAGCGTTGTCGTACCCTCACCTGGACCCTAAACCGTCCCGAACTCCTAACCCTAACCCTAGCCCGAACCCTAAGCCTAACACTTCCCCGAAGCCTGACCCTCAACCGTCCCCTAATCCTAACCCGTACGCTAACCCTATCCAGCGCCCTCACACGTACGCTCCCCCTAAAGCGTTGTCGTACCCTCACCTGGACCCTAAACCGTCCCCGTCCCCTAACCCTAACCCTAGCCCGAACCCTCACCCTAACCCTTCCAGGAGGCTGACCATCACCCGTCCCCTAATCCTAACCCGTACGCTAACACTATCCCGCGCCCTCACACGTACGCTCCCCCTAAAGCATTGTCGTACCCTCACCTGGACCCTAAACCGTCCCCGTCCCCTAACCCTAACCCTAGACCAAACCCTCACCCTAACCCTTCCCCGAGGCTGACCATCACCCGTCCCCTAATCGTAACCCGTACGCTAACACTATCCAGCGCCCTCACACGTACGCTCCCCCTAAAGCGTTGTCGTACCCTCAACTGGACCCTAAACCGTGCCCGTCCCCTAACCCTAACCCTAGCCCAAAACCTAACTCTAACCCTTCCCCGAAGCCTGACCCTCACCCGTCCCCTAATCCTAACCCGTACGCTAACACTAACCCGCGCCCTCACACGTACGCTCCCCCTAAAGCGTTGTCGTACCCTCACCTGGACCCTAAACCGTCCCCGTCCCCTAACCCTAACCCTAGTCCGAACCCTAAGCCTAACACTTCCCCAAAGCCTGACCCTCACCCGTCCCCTAATCCTAACCAGTACGCTAACACTAACCTGCACCCTCACACGTACGCTCTCCCTAAAGCGTTGTCGTACCCTCACCTGGACCCTAAACCGTCCCCGTCCCCTAACCCTAACCCTAGCCCGAACCCTAAACCTAATCCTTTCCCGAAGCCTGACCCTCACCCGTCCCCTAATCCTAACCCGTACGCTAACACTATCCCGCGCCCTCACACGTACGCTCCCCCTAAAGCGTTGTCATACCCTCACCTGGACCCTAAACCGTCCCCGTCCCCTAACCCTAACCCTAGCCCGAACCCTAACCCTAAACCTTCCCCGAAGCCTGACCCTCACCCGTCCCCTAATCCTAACCCGTACGCTAACACTAACCCGCGCCCTCACACGTACGCTCCCCCTAAAGCGTTGTCGTACCATCACCTGGACCCTAAACCGTCCCCGTCCCCTAACCCTAACCCTAGCCCGAACCCTAACACTAACCCTTCCCCGAAGCCTGACCCTCACCCGTCCCCTAATCCTAACCCGTACGCTAACACTAACCCGCGCCCTCACACATAAACTCCCCCTAAAGCGTTGTCGTACCCTCACCTGGACCCTAAACCGTCCCCGTCCCCTTACCCTAACCCTAGCCCGAACCCTAAGCCTAAACCTTCCCCGAAGCATGACCCTCACCCGTCCCCTAATCCTAACCCGTACGCTAACACTAACCCGCGCCCTCACACGTACGATCCCCTTAAAGCGTTGTCGTACCCTCACCTGGACACTAATCCGTCCCCGTCCCCTAACCCTAACCCTAGCCCGAACCCTAAGCCTAACACTTCCCCGAATCCTGACCCTCACCCGTCCCCTAATCCTAACCCATACGCTAACACTAACCCCCGCCCTCACACGTACACTCCCCCTAAAGCGTTGTCGTACCCTCACCTGGACCCTAAACCGTCCCCGTCCCCTATCCCTAACCCTAGCCCGAACCCTAAGCCTAACACTTCCCCGAAGCTTGACCCTCACCCGTCCCATAATCCTAATCCGTACGCTAACACTAACCCGCGCCCTCATACGTACCCTCCCCCTAAAGCGTTGTCGAACCCTCACCTGGACCCTAAACCGTCCCCGTCCCCTAACCCTAACCCTACTCCGAACCCTATGCCTAAGACTTCCCCGAAGCCTGACCCTCACCCGTCCCCTAATCCTGACCCGTACGCGAACACTAACCCGCGCCCTCACACGTTCGCTCCCCCAAAGCGTTGTCGTACCCTCACCTGGACCCTAAACCGTCCCCGTCCCCTAACCCTAACCCTAGCCCGAACCCTAACCCTAACACTTCCCCGAAGCCTGACCCTCACCCGTCCCCTAATCCTAACGCGTACGCTAACACTAACCCGCGCCCTCAGACGTACGCTCCCCCTAAAGCGTTGTCGTACCCTCACCTGGACCCTAAACCGTCCCCGTCCCCTAACCCTAACCCTAGTCCGAACCCAAAGCCTAACAGTTCCCCAAAGCCTGACCCTCACCCGTCCCCTAATCCTAACCAGTACGCTAACACTAACCTGCACCCTCACACGTACGCTCTCCCTAAAGCGTTGTCGTACCCTCACCTGGACCCTAAACCGTCCCCGTCCCCTAACCCTAACTCTAGCCCGAACCCTAACCCTAAATCTTCCCCGAAGCCTGACCCTCATCCGTCCCCTAATCCTAACCCGTACGCTAACACTAACCCACGCCCTCACACGTACGCTCCCCCTAAAGCGTTGTCGTACCATCACCTGGACCCTAAACCGTCCCCGTCCCCTAACCCTAACCCTAGCCCGAACACTAACACTAACCCTTCCCCGAAGCCTGACCCTCACCCGTCCCCTAATCCTAACCCGTACGCTAACACTAACCCGCGCCCTCACACATACACTCCCCCTAAAGCGTTGTCGTACCCTCACCTGGAACCTAAATAGTCCCCGTCCCCTAACCCTAACCCTAGCCCGAACCCTAACCCTAACACTTGCCCGAAGCCTGACCCTCACCCGTTCCCTAATCCTAACGTGTACGCTAACACTAACCCGCGCCCTCACACGTACGCTCCCCCTAAAGCGTTGGCGTACCCTCACCTGGACCCTAAACCGTCCCCGTCCCCTAACCCTAACCCTAACCCGAACCCTAAACCTAACCCTTCCCCGAAGCGTGACCCTCACCCGTCCGCTAATCCTAACCCGTACGCTAAAACTAACTTGCGACCTCACACGTACGCTCCCCCTAATGCTTTGTCGTACCCTCACCTGGACCCTAAACCGTCCCCGTCCCCTAACCCTAACCCTAGCCCGAACCCTAACCCTAACCTTTCCCCGAAGCCTGACCCTCACCCGTCCCCAATCCTAACCCGTACGCTAACACTAACCCAGGTCCTCATACGTACACTCCCCCTAAAGCGTTTTCGTACCCTCACCTGGACCCTAAACCGTCCCCGTCCCCTAACCCTAACCCTAGCCCGAACCCTAAGCCTAACACTTGCCCGAAGCCTGACCCTCACCCGTCCCCTAATCCTAACCCGTACGCTAACACTAACCCGCGCCCTCACGCGTACGCTCCCCCTAAAGCGTTGTCGTACCCTCACCTGGACCCTAAACCGTCCCGATACCCTAACCCTAACCCTAACCCTAGCCCGAACCCTAAGCCTAACACTTCCCCGAAGCCTGACCCTCAACCGTCCCCTATTCCTAACCCGTATGCTAACACTAACCCGCGCCCTCACACGTACGCTCCCCCTAAAGCGTTGTCGTACCCTCACCTGGACCCTAAACCGTCCCCGTACCCTAACCCTAACCCTAGCCCGAACCCTAAGCCTAACACTTCCCTGAAGCCTGACCCTCACCCGTCCCCTAATCCTAACCTGTACGCTAACACAAACCTGCGCCCTCACACGTACGCTCCCCCTAAAGCGTTGTCGTACCCTCACCTGCACCCTAAACCGTCCCCGTCCCCTAACCCTAACCCTAGCCCGAACCCTAAGCCTAACCCTTCCCCGAAGCCTGACCCTCACCCGTAACCTAATCCTAACCCGTACGCTAACACTAACCCGCGCCCTCACACGTACGCTCCCCCTAAAGCGTTGTCGTACCCTCACCTGAACCCTAAACCGTCCCCGTCCCGTAACCCTAACCCTAGCCCGAACCCTCACCCTAACCCTTCCACGAGGCTGACCATCACCCGTCCCCTAATCCTAACCCGTACGCTAACACTATCCAGCGCCCTCACATGTACGCTCCCCCTAAAGCGTTGTCGTACCCTCACCTGGACCCTAAACCGTCCCCGTCCCCTAACCCTAACCCTAGCCCGAACCCTAAGCCTAACCCTTCCCCGAAGCCTGACCCTCACCCGTCCCCTAATCCTAACCCGTACGCTAACACTATCCAGCGCCCTCACACGTACGCTCCCCCTAAAGCGTTGTCGTACCCTCACCTGGACCCTAAACCGTCCCCGTCCCCTAACCCTAACCCTAGCCCGAACCCTCACCCTAACCCTTCCACGAGGCTGACCATCACCCGTCCCCTAATCCTAACCCGTACGCTAACACTATCCAGCGCCCTCACACGTACGCTCCCCCTAAAGCGTTGTCGTACCCTCACCTGGACCCTAAACCGTGCCCGTCCCCTAACCCTAAACCTAGCCCAAAACCTAACTCTAACCCTTCCCCGAAGCCTGACCCTCACCCGTCCCCTAATCCTAACCCGTACGCTAACACTAACCCGCGCCCTCACACGTACGCTCCCCCTAAACCGTTGTCGTACCCTCACCTGGACCCTAAACCGTCCCCGTCCCCTAACCCTAACCCTAGTCCGAACCCTAAGCCTAACACTTCCCCAAAGCCTGACCCTCACCCGTCCCCTAATCCTAACCAGTACGCTAACACTAACCTGCACCCTCACACGTACGCTCTCCCTAAAGCGTTGTCGTACCCTCACCTGGACCCTAAACCGTCCCCTTCCCCTAACCCTAACCCTAGCCCGAACCCTAAACCTAATCCTTTCCCGAAGCCTGACCCTCACCCGTCCCCTAATCCTAACCCGTACGCTAACACTATCCCGCGCCCTCACATGTACGCTCCCCCTAAAGCGTTGTCATACCCTCACCTGGACCCTAAACCGTCCCCGTCCCCTAACCCTAACCCTAGCCCGAAACCTAACCCTAAACCTTCCCCGAAACCTGACCCTCACCTGTCCCCTAATCCTAACCCGTACGCTAACACTAACCCGCGCCCTCACACGTACGCTCCCCCTAAAGCGTTGTCGTACCATCACCTGGACCCTAAACCGTCCCCGTCCCCTAACCCTAACCCTAGCCCGAACCCTAACACTAACCCTTCCCCGAAGCCTGATCCTCACCCGTCCCCTAATCCTAACCCGTACGCTAACACTAACCCACGCCCTCACACATACACTCCCCCTAAAGCGTGGTCGTACCCTCACCTGGACCCTAAACCGTCCCCATCCCCTAACCCTAACCCTAGCCCGAACCCTAAGCCTAAACCTTCCCCGAAGCATGACCCTCACCCGTCCCCTAATCCTAACCCGTACGCTAACACTAACCCGCGCCCTCACACGTACGCTCCCCCTAAAGCGTTGTCGTACCCGCACCTTGACCCTAAACCGTCCCCGTCCCCTAACCCTAACCCTAGCCCGAACCCTAAGCCTAAACCTTCCCTGAAGCCTGACACTCACCCGTCCCCTAATCCTAACCCGTACGCTACCACTAACCCACGCCCTCACAAATACGCTCCCCTTAAAGCGTTGTCGTACCCTCACCTGGACACTAAACCGTCCCCGTCCCCTAACCCTAACCCTAGTCCGAACCCTAAGCCTAACACTTCCCCGAATCCTGACCCTCACCCGTCCCCTAATCCTAACCCGTACACTAACACTAACCCACGCCCTCATACGTACCCTCCCCCTAAAGCGTTGTCGAACCCTCACCTGGACCCTAAACCGTCCCCGTCCCCTAACCCTAACCCTACTCCGAACCCTATGCCTAAGACTTACCCGAAGCCTGACCCTCACCCGTCCCCTAATCCTGACCCGTACGCGAACACTAACCCGCGCCCTCACACGTTCGCTCCCCCAAAGCGTTGTCGTACCCTCACCTGGACCCTAAACCGTCCCCGTCCCCTAACCCTAACCCTAGACCGAACACTAACCCTAACACTTCCCCGAAGCCTGACCCTCACCCGTCCCCTAATCCTAACGCGTACGCTAACACTAACCCGCGCCCTCACACGTACGCTCACCCTAAAGCGTTGTCGTACCCTCACCTGGACCCTAAACCGTCCCCGTCCCCTAACCCTAACCCTAGTCCGAACCCTAAGCCTAACACTTCCCCAAAGCCTGACCCTCACCCGTCCCCTAATCCTAACCAGTACGCTAACACTAACCTGCACCCTCACACGTACGCTCTCCCTAAAGCGTTGTCGTACCCTCACCTGGACCCTAAACCGTCCCCGTCCCCTAACCCTAACCCTAGCCCGAACCCTAAACCTAATCCTTTCCCGAAGCCTGACCCTCACCCGTCCCATAATCCTAACCCGTACGCTAACACTATCCCGCGCCCTCACACGTACGCTCCCCCTAAAGCGTTGTCGTACCCTCACCTGGACCCTAAACCGTCCCCGTCGCCTAACCCTAACCCTAGCCCGAACCCTAACCCTAAACCTTCCCCGAAGCCTGACCCTCACCCGTCCCCTAATCCTAACCCGTACGCTAACACTAACCCGCGCCCTCACACGTACGCTCCCCCTAAAGCGTTGTCGTACCATCACCTGGACCCTAAACCCTCCCCGTCCCCTAACCCTAACCCTAGCCCGAACACTAACACTAACACTTCCCCGAAGCCTGACCCTCACCCGTCCCCTAATCCTAACCCGTACGCTAACACTATCCAGCGCCCGCACACGTACGCTCTCCCTAAAGCGTTGTCGTACCCTCAACTGGACCCTAAACCTTGCCCGTCCCCTAACCCTAACCGTAGCCCAAAACCTAACTCTAACCCTTCCCCGAAGCCTGACCCTCACCCGTCCCCTAATCCTAACCCGTACGCTAACACTAACCCGTGCCCTCACATGTACGCTCCCCCTAAAGCGTTGTCGTACCCTCACCTG